>NC_092333.1:524898500-525205000 GCF_046630445.1 Rutidosis leptorrhynchoides
GGGGGTTGTCGATACATATAAAGTTCATCGGGGTTGGAATTAGATTTCTCTATTTTTATGCCCTTTCCCTTATTATTTTCTTTTGCCTTTTTAAATTCAGTTGGGGTAATTTCTATAACATCATTGGAATTCTCGTCGGAATCCGATTCATCGGAGAATTGGTAATCCTCCCAATATTTTGCTTCCTTGGCGGAAACACCATTGACCATAATTAACCTTGGTCGGTTGGTTGAGGATTCTCTTTTACTTAACCGTTTTATTATTTCCCCCACCGGTTCCGATTCTTTGTCCGGTTCCGATTCTTCTTCCGGTTCCGACTCTTCTTCCGGTTCCTCTTCGGGAACTTGTGAATCAGTCCACGAATCATTCCAATTTACATTTGACTCTTCATTATTATTAGGTGAGTCAATGGGACTTGTTCTAGAGGTAGACATCTATCACATAATATCAAACACGTTAAGAGATTAATATATCACATAATATTCATATGTTAAAAATATATAGTTTCCAACAAAAATGTTAAGCAATCATTTTTAAAGAAAACACGGTCGAAGTCCAGAATCACTAATGCATCCTAACAAACTCGATAAGACACACTAATGCAAATTTTCTGGTTCTCTAAGACCAACGCTCGGATACCAACTGAAATGTCCCGTTCTTATTGATTAAAAACGTTCCATATTAATTGATTTCGTTGCGAGGTTTTGACCTCTATATGAGACATTTTTCAAAGACTGCATTCATTTTAAAACAAACCATAACCTTTATTTCATCAATAAAGGTTTAAAAAGCTTTACGTAGATTACCAAATAATGATAATCTAAAATATCCTGTTTACACACGACCATTACATAATGGTTTACAATACAAATATGTTACAACAAAATAAGTTTCTTGAATGCAGTTTTTACACAATATCATACAAACATGGACTCCAAATCTCGTCCTTATTTAAGTATGCGACAGCGGAAGCTCTTAATAATCACCTGAGAATAAACATGCTTAAAACGTCAACAAAAATGTTGGTGAGTTATAGGTTTAACCTATATATATCAAATCATAATAATAGACCACAAGATTTCATATTTCAATACACATCCCATACATAGAGATAAAAGTCATTCATATGGTGAACACCTGGTAACCGACATTAACAAGATGCATATATAAGAATATCCCCATCATTCCGGGACACCCTTCGGATATGATATAAATTTCGAAGTACTAAAGCATCCGGTACTTTGGATGGGGCTTGTTGGGCCCGATAGATCTATCTTTAGGATTCGCGTCAATTAGGGTGTCTGTTCCCTAATTCTTAGATTACCAGACTTAATAAAAAGGGGCATATTCGATTTCGATAATTCAACCATAGAATGTAGTTTCACGTACTTGTGTCTATTTTGTAAATCATTTATAAAACCTGCATGTATTCTCATCCCAAAAATATTAGATTTTAAAAGTGGGACTATAACTCACTTTCACAGATTTTTACTTCGTCGGGAAGTAAGACTTGGCCACTGGCTGATTCACGAACCTATAACAATATATACATATATATCAAAGTATGTTCAAAATATATTTACAACACTTTTAATATATTTTGATGTTTTAAGTTTATTAAGTCAGCTGTCCTCGTTAGTAACCTACAACTAGTTGTCCACAGTTAGATGTACAGAAATAAATCGATAAATATTATCTTGAATCAATCCACGACCCAGTGTATACGTATCTCAGTATTGATCACAACTCAAACTATATATATTTTGGAATCAACCTCAACCCTGTATAGCTAACTCCAACATTCACATATAGAGTGTCTATGGTTGTTCCGAAATATATATAGATGTGTCGACATGATAGGTCGAAACATTGTATACGTGTCTATGGTATCTCAAGATTACATAATATACAATACAAGTTGATTAAGTTATGGTTGGAATAGATTTGTTACCAATTTTCACGTAGCTAAAATGAGAAAAATTATCCAATCTTGTTTTACCCATAACTTCTTCATTTTAAATCCGTTTTGAGTGAATCAAATTGCTATGGTTTCATATTGAACTCTATTTTATGAATCTAAACAGAAAAAGTATAGGTTTATAGTCGGAAAAATAAGTTACAAGTCGTTTTTGTAAAGGTAGTCATTTCAGTCGAAAGAACGACGTCTAGATGACCATTTTAGAAAACATACTTCCACTTTGAGTTTAACCATAATTTTTGGATATAGTTTCATGTTCATAATAAAAATCATTTTCTCAGAATAACAACTTTAAAATCAAAGTTTATCATAGTTTTTAATTAACTAACCCAAAACAGCCCGCGGTGTTACTACGACGGCGTAAATCCGGTTTTACGGTGTTTTTCGTGTTTCCAGGTTTTAAATCATTAAGTTAGCATATCATATAGATATAGAACATGTGTTTAGTTGATTTTAAAAGTCAAGTTAGAAGGATTAACTTTTCTTTGTGAACAAGTTTAGAATTAACTAAACTATGTTCTAGTGATTACAAGTTTAAACCTTCGAATAAGATAGCTTTATATGTATGAATCGAATGATGTTATGAACATCATTACTACCTTAAGTTCCTTGGATAAACCTACTGGAAAATAGAAAAATGGATCTAGCTTCAACGGATCTTTGGATGGCTCGAAGTTCTTGAAGCAGAATCATGACATGAAAACAAGTTCAAGTAAGATCATCACTTGAAATAAGATTGTTATAGTTATAGAAATTGAACCAAAGTTTGAATATGATTATTACCTTGTATTAGAATGATAACCTACTGTAAGAAACAAAGATTTCTTGAGGTTGGATGATCACCTTACAAGATTGGAAGTGAGCTAGCAAACTTGAAAGTATTCTTGATTTTATGTAACTAGAACTTGTAAAATATATGAAGAACACTTAGAACTTGAAGATAGAACTTGATAGAGATCAATTAGATGAAGAAAATTGAAGAATGAAAGTGTTTGTAGGTGTTTTTGGTCGTTGGTGTATGGATTAGATATAAAGGATATGTAATTTTGTTTTCATGTATATAAGTCATGAATGATTACTCATATTTTTGTAATTTTATGAGATATTTCATGCTAGTTGCCAAATGATGGTTCCCACATGTGTTAGGTGACTCACATGGGCTGCTAAGAGCTGATCATTGAAGTGTATATACCAATAGTACATACATCTAAAAGCTGTGTATTGTACGAGTACGAATACGGTTGCATACGAGTAGAATTGTTGATGAAACTGAACGAGGATGTAATTGTAAGCATTTTTGTTAAGTAGAAGTATTTTGATAAGTGTCTTGAAGTCTTTCAAAAGTGTATGAATACATATTAAAACACTACATGTATATACATTTTAACTGAGTCGTTAAGTCATCGTTAGTCGTTACATGTAAATGTTGTTTTGAAACCTTTAGGTTAACGATCTTGTTGAATGTTGTTAACCCATTGTTTATTATAACAAATGAGATGTTAAATTGTTATATTATCATGATATTATGATATATAATATATCTCAGTATGATGTATATACAGTTAAATGTCGCTACAACGATAATCGTTACATATATGTCTCGTTTCGAAATCATTAAGTTAGTAGTCTTATTTTTACATATGTATTTCATTGTTAATACACTTAATAATATATTTACTTATCATTTAAAATAATTAACCAAGTGTATCAATATCTTAATATGATTCATATGTACCTAGTAAGACGTTGTTATAACGATAATCGTTATATATATCGTTTTCGAGTTTCTTAAATTAATAGTCTCATTTTTATGTATATAACTCATTGTTAAAATACCTAATGAGATACATACTTATAATAAAAACATGTTAACTATATATATAACCATATATATGTCATCGTATAGTTTTTACAAGTTTTAACGTTCGTGAATCACCGGTCAACTTGGGTGGTCAATTATCTATATGAAACATATTTCAATTAATCAAGTCTTAACAAGTTTGATTGCTTAACATGTTGGAAACATTTAATCATGTAAATATCAATCTCAATTAATATATATAAACATGGAAAAGTTCGGGTCACTACACAAATCGTGTCTAGCAAGTGATGTACGACAAATGTTTAGCAAGATGGGGCGGTGTTGTGCGTGTGATTTACACGTTCGTGGTCTAACTGCTTTGTATTCCTTAGAATGGTGACGGGAAATGGGATCGAGACGAACGACGCTGAGTTTAACGCTAGAGTTGCGGCCGCCGTTGCGGAGCAAATGAGTGCGTTTCGAGAAGAAATGGATAGGAAGTATTCCGAATTTCGAAATGGTGGAGAAATGGAGCATTGTCTTAAGAGCTTCATGAGGACTAAACCTCCGATGTATGACGGGAAACCGGATCCTTTAGTAAGCACAACTTGGATCTCTGATGTTGAAGGGTGTTTTCGTACTATTGAATGCCCTCCCGAGAAAAAGACAAGACTCGCTACTAGTTTATTGCGGGGTAGGGCGAAGGATTGGTTGGATGGTAAGATTGATCTTGTCGGTGGTGAGCCGTTTATGGCATTATCGTGGGACGATTTTAAGAAGGAATTCTTCGAGGAGTTCCGGACTTCGGCCGACTTGTCGGAATTGCGTGATGAGTTACGAAACTTGCAACAGGGATCTATGGATTTGAATACTCTCAAGATAACCTTTATGGCGAAGACTCGTTTTTTCCCGGAGTATTTAGGGAATGATCGGTTGTTGATGGAGGATTTCTATCGAACCTTGAATGATGACTTGAAGAATAAGATTAGCCGGGGTTACGCGAAATCGTTTGCGGAATTATTCGCCGTGGCTAGAGGTTTCGAGTCGTATTCACGATCAAAGAAGGGTGAACCTTCGAGCGAGAGAAGGGTTGTTTCGCATGGTGCTCCGAGTAAGAGGACTAAGGGTCCGAGTGTGAGCACGGGTGGTACACGGACGGGTATATTGGATTCTAGTGCATCTAGATGTTACAATTGTGGCATAAGGGGTCACAAGTCGTGGGAATGTTCGGTACCAAAAGGCGATGGCATGGTGTGCTTCAATTGCCAAGAAGAAGGACATCGTAATTCGGAATGTCCCAAGTTAGCGGGGACGGGGCCGGAAAGGAGACGTTAAGGTACGTTTCGTTTTAATAAATATGTCTTTTGATTATTTATTAAGTGCCATTTGAAGTTGAGTTTATTAAATGCATTGTGTTGTGCATGTTATTGATATGGGTGACGTTCCTAATGGAAGTACCCTATGACGACGTTTTGATTGACGGGCGAAGGGCGTAAGACTTGGTGTAACCAAGCATTCCTTGATATTTGTAAAATGTTTCTACCAAGCCATGGAAATGGGTTGGTGTTCGGTTGTTAAGCGCGTGTTCGCTTTTGTGTTGAGGTCGATGAACCGTGAGGTTCGACGGGTGGGCTGAAACCCTTGAGATCGAGTGTTTTGAATCTCGATGTATGTTGGTAATGGAGTCTTTATGACGCGACATTAGGTGCCTCTTTTATACCTACTAGCGTGGTGTTCGACTCCGATTATGTTGCGGTTACATTGTACTTAGGGTACCGAAGTGAAATCCTTAGGTACATGAGTGACTAGGTGGAATTTGACAAACTAAAGCAATTGGATGATTGCGAAGGTATGGTTTGTGTAATCGTGGTACACTTTTTGCTCGAAGTGTTTAAGGATTGATTGAAATCCTTTGTGTGCTCAAGGCTGGAGCAAGATATGGTGACGGGTCGTGTGAGCCCAATCTTTGTAAAGTCTACCTTAGGTAGCATTGTACGGTTGTACGAGTTGTGGATATGGGACGTAGTTCCAAATGGGGGAGTTACACTCCCGCACGAGGAAGTTTTAGTGTGAGATTTCGGATGATGCTTTTGGTAGATCCGGAAAATGTTGTCGAGACCTGATTTTGGTCAATTTGTGGTAGATTACAATTTCGGATAAATTGTACTTATGGTTTGGATTTGAATTATCACCGAGGTGGTAATGTGGTAAATCTCGATTGAGAGATAATGGACGTGTTTGGCGAGCAAGGTGAAATCCTTCGGTTAAGGGAGGTGTGTGTCGGATTCTCTTCTAGAGAATAATTGTTTTGTGCCTATGTTTGATATAGGTGATTCTTGCTCGTGTATGTGAATGGTTAGTGGTATCCGTTAGGATTCACTATGGCGTAGCAGAGCGCGATGTTACGCTACTCGTCGTTCGAGGCCAAAAGGGCGTTGATTGATGAAGCATGACTTTCGGGTCCGCTGACTTCATCATGGTATTGGTGATTGATGAAGCATGACCTTTAGGGTCCGCTGACTTCATCATGGGAGTATGCAATTGGTGGAGCATGACCTTCGGGGTCCGCTGATTTCATCATGAGCGAGGTGTTATATCGGTGAAGCATGACTTTCGGAGTCCGCTGACTTCATCCGGTGTTGAGATTGGTGAAGCATGACCTTCGGGGTCCGCTGACTTCATCATGGGATTATTGATTGGTGAAGCATGATATTCGGGTTCGCTGACTTCATCATGGTAGTGAATCGCGTGTAGTTCGGATTCACTAAGGCGCGTGTGTTTTCGGCCAGCCTTCGTGTTGTGTGATCTGTCGGTTGTTTTATACACCGATGGTGGGGTCGTAAGGACCGTGATGTTGATCTGTTGGTTGTTTTATACACCAATGGTGGGGTCGTAAGGACCGTGTTGTGTGATCGATCGGGTGTTTTTATACGCCGATGGTGGGGTCGCGAGGACCATGTGGTATGATTAGTGATGCGATAGCCGTGTTTCGCTCACGTGTTGTTACGGGTGTGACGATAGTCGATTTTGTACACCTTTGGATTTGGCGTTTTCATAGTCGTTTTGGGCGCTATCGGTTTTAGTCTTTTGATTATGATGTTACGGTAGTTGCGTATTGATCGTATTGCGCACTACAAGGGATGTTTAGTGATTGGTGTTATCCGTCAGGATTCGTTGGTTCGATCTTCATCGTTTCGGATTGTTGACCTTAGGTTGAGACTTGGTTGCTTTTAGCGTTGTACTCGGTAAGGGTACGCTAAGGGGTTGATATCTCTGTACGAGATTGGTTGAGTTTCCCGATGTTAGGGAATGAGCATGGTTTTAGTGCTCGGATTGTGGATTTGATAAATCGCGGGTGACGATTTAGTTGTTAAAGGCAATTCAGTGGGAAGAATTGCTTAGGAAAGTCGGTTTGGACTTATGTTTGAGGACCGTGAAGTGTGGTCCGTTTGGTTAAATGACAAGGATCACGAGGACGTGATCGAGTCTAAGTGGGGGAGAGTTGTAACACCCCGTTTTTCCCCGTACATGATTCATAGGTGTATTGTGTATGTACGACAGGCGTATGAAGGGTTCGATACATGTTTGGGTGTTAAAGTCTTGTATGCGAGAAAATGTGTCAGGCCACGTTGGGTGTCGCGGCGCGACAAAGGGAGCCGCGGCGCGGCGTTTCAAATAAATCCAGACCAGAAAGCTTGTTAACAAAGTCACCAGTTCGAGGCAATCGTCGCGGCGCGACGAATTAGGCCGCGGCGCGGCGAATGGTGTGAACTGGCACCAGATTCTTGTAAATTTAAATGAAGTTCAAGGGCAATTTGGTCTTTTCGCGTTTGAGCCAGATTTGAGGATTTAACCTCATCCATTCATTTCATTTCTCATTTTAATTTCCCTTTTCTTTTCATTTTTTCCTCTCAAACTCAAACACCCATTTGATTTCAAAAGGATTTTTGGAAAGGAAGGATCGGGAGTTGATCCTTGGCGTAGTTGACAAGTGTGTTCTCCTCGTTCTTAGCTACACGGTGATACTAGTGGTAAGCTCTAACTCCGAAATTCATTTTCGTGTTCATCATTCAAGTTTAGGGCTTTTGATTGTATGATTCATAGGTGAAACCCATTTAGTTGTTAATTGAAGGTTAACACCAAGATTTGGGTTTTTTGTTGTTAATGTCGGGTTTTGGGTTTGGTGTGCAAGTTCATGCTTGTAAGACTTGTAAATGGTGTATAATCACTAGTATTAGTGATTATTGAGGTTTTGGGGACATTTAGGGTTCTTGGAGTTGACTAATTTTGACTAGAGCCAAAATTAGGGTTTGGTGATGATTTTGACCCGATTGTTGATTTATTAAGGTTTATAAACTTAAAATGGATTAAGTTGAAGTATTAAACCGAGTTAAATGTGTTTTGGTGTCAAGACTTGTAAACGGTGAGATTTTGACTTAATGGGTCAAAATTAGGGTTTTGGTGTCAAAATGGGTGAGACATGTGTTTAACACTTGTGTTTGGGTTTACTTGGCATATTAGGACCATTTTCACCCGTGTTAGTAATTATTGGTTAGTTTGGGCGCGGTTTGTACTTGGAATTACATTTGGGTCGAATTTGCACTAAGTGTCAAATTGGGTTGGTTTGTAAATCCAATCTAAGTGTGTTGTTGAATTTGTGATAATGGAATAGGTACTTTCCATTGACGAGTTGCGGATTACTTGGTTGCATTCATCAAGGCTTAAGGTGAGTGTTAATATCCTATATGCATATGTATGTGTAGGATGGGTGCGGGTCGGGTGAAGTGGTTCTCGGTTATAGAGCTCACTTCACATATAGGTGGATTGATGGACTTGTGTGTAGGTCCAATTGGCACGGTTGTGTGTTTTGGTTGACCATCTTTGACGAGGTGCACACCTTGCGTGTACTCTATCACATGGGCGTGTGATGTGGATTATATAACCCCAATGGAGAAGGGTTAATATTGTGAGTGGAATAATTATGCGTGTACGTATATAATGTATTTATTTGTGTAGTATGAATGTGGTATTGTCGCGGTGTTCAAGACACCACATTCTAAGTAACGAGTAGTAGTGTCGCGGTGTTTAAGACACTACTCATTGTTTGATTGGCATGTGGTATTGTCGCGGTGGTTAAGACACCACATTGTCATGGGAGTGGAATTGTCGCGGTGTTCAAGACACCACTCATTATTTTGATTGACGTGTAGATTCGTCGCGGTGTTTAAGACGCCACATTGTCATGGGGGTGAATTAGTCGCGGTGTTTAAGACATCACCCGGGGGATTAGTGATTACGCGGTGTTTAAGTAACGCTAATGGATGTTACGAACTCCGACGGTCTCTTACGAGTATCGTTCCCTTGTACGATTGGTTAACCATGGTTATTGTGTTGTAAGCGTAAGCAAATTATGTTATTCGAGAGACATATACATATATATACATATATATTGTATACATATAATGTTGTATTGTCGTGTTGTAGCTAACCCTCCGGGTGTAGCTTATTGGCATTGTTCACATCGTTGTTGGCAACTTATATTTTGTTGATGTATCTTTAGCTCATTGCTTAGTGATCTTACGGTATGCTTAGACTAGCTTGCCTTTATGTTTGGATGCTCCGGTATGCGGTATTTGCTATTTTGTGGCGTGTCCATTTTATGCATATATATGTATGTAGTATATTCTCACTCACTAAGCGTTAGCTTACCCTCTCGTTGTTGATATTTTTATAGGTTCGCATGCTTGGCGGCTCGGGTAAGCTTGGGAATTAGAGATCTCGGCTAGGTTGCTTTAGAAGATCTTGCTTTTGGACTCGATTAGGATTTGGGTAGCGTAGTCCCAAATCACCATGCTCGGTTTTGTGTAAACGTAACTAGTCGGGTCATAATGATTATAACCGGTTTACGATTTAATTAATGAACCATTGTATTAAGGAGTTTAAATCATTAATGTATGTTTTAAGTTCGATGAACTTACTTTGATAACAAATACGTTTTGGAATATGTGTAACGGGACCTAAAGTATTAATTAACGCGTATTAAAAGGAAAAATTTTCATGGGCCGGTTTTAATACGGGTTGGGTTGTTTCATTAATGAAACCATAAGTTATGAAACTTAGATTTTCAACTAGTAAAGTGTATGTAAGCTTGTAAGCTCTTGTTTACAACAAAATAAGTAGACCATAAGTTATATAAACTTAGATCCAACACAAGTATATGAAGTTATAACTAGAAAGTTATAACTTCCATGTTCTTGAACTTATAAAGTTAACTTTTAGTTTCAAGAAGTATGAGATCAAAATTAACTTGTAATACTTGACCATTAAACCAACAAACACAAATTTAAAGTGCATAATATGAAGAAATAAACTAAATAGACAAGTAACAAGTTCATGGTTATTCATACTTTTAAAGATTCAAGCCAAGGCTTTGATCTTTAATAAAGTAAACTTTAAGTTTACAACATGAACTTCAAGTATGGTTTTTACAACTCATGAACTTTAAATCTTTGAAACATTAAGTGTAGAACCATAACTAGAAAGCTTAGGTCCTTGTATGTTCTTGTATGAACAAGATAAAATGAAGAACAAACTAGAAAGTTTGATTCTTAATTACTAGTAAAGATACAACAACAACTACAAGTAATTAAACAATAACAAGGAACAAGTATCAAAACAAACAAATGATAATGATATGTATGTATATAATTTCGGTTTTTGGAAGAGAAAAAGAAGAGAGAAATAAGTTTGTTACTTACAAATATATGAGAGAAAAAGAAAGAAAGAAAAGTAGTAAATGAAGTGTGTGAGAAATGAGGTAGAAGTATACATGTAAGTAGCAAAACAAAACGCAAAATTTGAATCCCTCCTCCCCATGGGAGGCTGACGGCCATGGGCAAAAAAAGCAAGGTCAAATGTTAACTTTCAAGTATTGGAGAATGGTGATAGCTTAGTATGGAAATAAAGCAAAATGGTGTGGGAAATATGCGAGTAACTAGATTCTTTACTAAGCTAATTTAACTAGTTGTAACCTAATGTAATACTTGCATAAATATGGGCTAACTAGTCCATTAAGGATGTAGGGTGGGCTTCCAAGTCCACTAATCATAAGTCCATTAATAAAAGACCAAGTATGTAACAAATTAAATAAATAAGCCCAAGTAATTAACTAGCAACCTTAGTTAATTAAAAATGATTAATAATAATTAATCATGAATGCAAATAATATCTTAAATATTATTCGTGAAAAGTTCGTGTGTCACAAAGACGTGTCGGGACATGTAAAGTCATGTATGGTAACAAGTAAATGCAATAAAATACATTCATTAACACGCAAGCATTAATAATAAATATTATTAATAATTAAACGTTGGAAAAACCAGGGCCGTTACATTAATACTTAACTCTTTTTCCAAACTACCGCAAACCAAACACATATCTTTAGTACTTTGTAAATACTTAAGAATGTTCTTAACAGCAATCCAAGGTTCTTCACTTGGATTTTATTGAGAACAACTCGTCAAACTCAAAAATAACGAGACATCATTTTAGCACATAACATGGCATACATAATGGATCCTATAGCCGAAACATATGGGATACATTTCGTTCATATTATCTCATCATATGTGATAAGACTTTGAGACTTGCTCAAAGTTATGCCCTTTTGCATAGGCAATGCTCCAAGGTTGGAGTAATGCATGCTAAATCTCTGCAAGATAAGATATGTACATTAATTCAAACCAATAAGCCATTTGAATCTATTTCTATAGATCATGATTCCAAGTATATAAGTAGCTTCTCCAAGATAATTTATGAAAAAACATTTTCAAGCCAAGACTTAACATCTTGCAAGTTGAAATGTTATTTCCAATAAGCAGTATGTCATCAATATACAAGATCAAGAAGACTACTTTGCTCCCACTAGTTTTAATGTAAACACAGAGCTCATCTTGTTTTTGAGGAAAAACCAAACTCTTTGATATTCTCATCAAACTTAAGATTCTAGCTAATAAATGCTTGCTTTAATCCATAAATGGATTTTAGAAGCTTTCATACTTTATTAGGATGCTTAAGATATATAGATCCTTTTGGCTGAACCATATATACGTCCTCACTTAGGTCGCCATTTAGAAAAGCGATTATGATATCCATTTACCATACTTCATAATCATGAAAAGTAGATATGGCAATAAGTATCCTAATTTGTAAAGCTCGCGATCAGCGGAAAAGTTTCATCATAACCTTTTGCTACAAATCGAGCTTTAAAAGTATTTACATTACCGTCCATGCTAGTCTTCTCTTTGAAGACTCATTTACACCCTATTTTCTTACAATTGGGTGGAAGATCAATCAAGTCACATACTTTATTATCTTTCATGGACTGCATATTTGCATTCATAGTATCTCGCCATTTTTAAGATTCGTTATCTTATATGGCCTTACGGTAGCTAGAGGGTTCATAATCCTCTAGGTGAGGTTCATATGAATTAATCAGATAATCAAACTTCTTATGCCGATAAGGAGTTCTAACAGGCCTATGAAGTTCAGGTGCAACACGTTCTGACTCACCAACAATGCACTCAGATTCAACGTGTGGATTACTAGTGCTTAAAAAAGGTATGTTACTTTGTGGTTCTTGAATTTCTTCAAGATTACTTTACTACCACTAAATTCTTATAATAGAAGATCTCCTTTTTAAGAATTCAGTAGACCGAGCAGAAAACACTTTGTTTTCAGCTTTGTAGTAGAAGTAGTAACCCATTGTTTCCTTTCGGTATTCAATAAAGTAAAATTTAATACTTCAGGGTTTTAATTTGTTTGAAGTGTCATGCTTCACATACACTTCACAACCCCATAATTTCAAATAAGACAACTTGGGAATCTTCCTATGCCATACTTCATATGGTGTCTTTTCTACCTTCTTGGTTGGAACCATATTGAGTATGCCTGTGAAATGCCCCATTCATATCGATTATAAACGTTACATAATAATTGATTTCATTGCGAGGTACTTGACCTTTATATGATACATTTTACAAACATTGCATTCATTTTTAAAACACATAAACTTTCATTACATCGAAAGTTGACAGGCATGCATACCATTTCATAATATCCAACTATAAATGACCTATTATGTCATTTACTTAATAATAATCTTTATTGAACTCAACGACTTGAATGCAACGTCTTTTGAAATATACCATGAATGACTCTAAGTAATATCTCTAAAATGAGCAAATGTACAGCGAAAGATTTATTTAATACCTGAGAATAAACATGCTTTAAAGTGTCAACCAAAAGGTTGGTGAGTTCATTAGTTTATCATAATCATTCATTTTCATCATTTTAATAGACCACAAGATTTCATATATTGACACGCGTAACTCGCGAATTAAAATTCATTCATATGGATTGAACACCTGGTAACCGACCTTAACAGGATGCATATAGAATATCCCCATCATTCCGGGACTCACATCGGACATGATAAATCAAAGTACTAAAGCAGTTCAAATTCTCTGACTGGGGCTTGTTAGAGCCCATAAATCTATCTTTAGGATTCGCGTCAATTGGTGGCAATTATAATAAACACCAATTCTTAGGCTACCAAGCTAAAAAGGGGCATATTCGGTTTGATAATCCAACCATAGAATGTAGTTTCGATCACTTGTGTCTGTTTCGTAAAGCATTTATAAAAGTAGTGCATGTATTCTCAGTCCCAAAAATATATATTGCAAAAGCATTTAAAAAGGGAGCAAATGAAACTCACCATACTGTATTTTGTAGTAAAAATACATATGACGACATTGAACAAGTGTAGGGTTGACCTCGGATTCACGAACCTATATCATTTGTATATTTATTAAAACTTGTACTTTAATCGAACGAATTTATATGTTATTATCATTAATAATATACTTGTTATATTATGTTATATAGATAAACTTAATATATTTAATTCATACTTTGTATATAATTAATATTTATCATATTAAATTTTAATATAGTTTAATTGATAACAAAATATAGTATTAAGAAATATTAATATAATGGTAATGCGTTTTTATATATATTTTTATTTTTATTTGTAATTATAACAGTAATAATAATAGTGATAATAATAATAATAATAATAATAATAATAATAATAATAATAATAATAATAATAATAATAATAATAATAATAATAATAATAATAATAATAATAATCCGTTTTACTCTTACATATAAATTTCATAATAACATCGATATTCATATTTGTAATTTTCATATTTATAATCTTAACAACATTTTTAAAACTTTTACTTTCATAATCGTAATAATTTTTAAAATAATGATATTGATAGTAATAATAATATAGTTAAAATAATATTAATAATGGTAAAAGTAATAATAATGATAGTAATAATAATATTACTTATGATAACAATAATAATAATACTAATAATATTAATGATGTTGTTAAAGATACAATATTAATAACAATATACATGCTTATATCTTAATACTAACAACAATCTTCATAATAATAATAATATTAATAGTAATCATGATATTACTAATACCTAGTAATAATAATAATTGATAATTACTACTTATATTAATAATTCTAATGACAGTAATAATTTTAGTACTAATAACAATAACAATAATAATCATAACAATAATAATTATATTAATAATAATAATAATTAATATTAATAAGTAGTAATAATAATAATAATAATAATAATAATAATAATAATAGTAATAATAAATAAATAAATGAAGACTACCTCAAAGGGATGAAGTCCAAAAAAATGAAAACAGCCCATGCCCGAGCTCGACCCCGAGACCTCTCGCTCACCCGACTCTCCTCTTAACCATCGAACCAGTCATGCCTTTCTGATTTAAATCTAATCCTATCTAATTATAACCCGTATATATTACTGTTTCTCTTTTTCTTCAATACCAGTCGACCAGAACTCAACTCAATTCACAACCATGATTTATAATATGTTAGGACTTATAAGTGATACAGAAACAGACTTGTGTAAACTAATTAAAACAGAATTCAAATAAAGGAAAAAGCTAACACAAAAAGAAGAACTCGATATGAACTTCAAAAACTAAATTCGTATTTTTAAAATCTAGACACCCTTTGATTATAATGATAACATGAAATATGTTAGAAATCTTTGTTAGAAACTTTATGGACCATCAATTTAACTTAACTCAAAACAAAAAATCCGAATTCGGCTGAAGAACTATTGTTGACTTTTTCAATTCCAAACTTTGACTCCAAAATTCGATCTAGATATTAGGAATTGGCAATTGAAACTTTCCAGATTGATTGAGTAGAAGGTTTCAAACAGAACTGAATTAACAGATTTTTTAATTCGATTCGTTTTCTGACTTTTGGGTAATTGAGTTAAAAACAGAGAAACCGACGGGTTTCTTGGGTTTTTCTTTGATAATTTCATTCTGATAATGACTAATAGGGTTTTAATTGATAATGAAAAAAAAAATTAAATGTGTTTATCCAATTCATCGAATAATTCATTTAGTATATAGCCAAATTGATTGACAGGTTTCAATATCAGAAACAGAAGAAGGAAATAAAAAAATAAAAAGTTGCGTACGATTCTAACTGAATTTGGATCGGTCTGTAATTGAATTTGTTTTGTAACAGATTTGTAGAGACAAGAGAATCAATCATCAATATCACTGAAAAGGATATGGAACATAATACGAATTTTTTTAGTATTTATATATAATTGATCGTATTTATATAAATATGTACATCTATATATGTATTTATATTTATATACACATATATTTCTGTATTTTATCTATGTATATGTATTTATATATATATATATAACTATATTTACATATTCTGGTTGCATATATCTGGATACGTATATATCAAATTTCTTATTTTTGATATATAATTATATTAATAATGATAATCATAATAATATAATAATAATAATACTACTAATAATAATAATACTAATACTAGTAATAATAATAATAATAATAATAACTGTAGTAATAATAATAATAATAATAATAATAATAATAATAATAATAATAATAATAATAATAATAATAATAATAATAATAATAATAATAATATTAGTAATGACAATAATGATAATACTATAAATTAGATAAGTGGTAATAATAATCATACTTCTAATTCTTAGGAAATAATAACAATTATCATAATAATAACAATAATCAGTAATAATAATGATAATAATAATAGTATAATAATATTATTAATATCGATAATAAAAAAAATCATAATAATACCAATGATATATAACAAATTATGTGTATCAATTCTGATATTGTTATTAATTTTAATGATAATAATGAAGATAATAATAATATTAATGCAACTACATTTTAACTTGTAATTAATATTATGCATTATTATTTATTTTATATTTACTAATTATATAATATATTCCTTTTATTAATAAATTAATTATTATATATATTACTTTAAATTTTCAATTCAATTTAAATGATTTGTTTGTATTATATTAATTTGAATTTAAATTAATATAAACACTTATTATTATATTTACATATATACACATACATATTTATTTATAACAATCGTTCATGAATCGTCGGGAATAGTCAAAGGTTAACTGAATCCATCTAAACAGTTTTCAAAAATTTTAAGACTCAACATTACAGACTTTGCTTATCGTGTCGAGATCATATAAAGATTAAGTTTAAATTTGGTCGGAAATTTCCGGGTCGTCACAGTACCTACCCGTTAAAGAAATTTCGTCCCGAAATTTGATCGAGGTCGTCATAGCTAACAATAAAAATGTTTTTATGACGAATAAGAGTTGATAAGTAGAGTTTTATCATCATTGAGTAATATGGATAAAACAATTCGTTTATGCGAAGCGTACGAGTGCAGCTATCACAAAATAGTGAAATAAGAAATGAAGATTTGTCTTATCTTTTGACGTAGTCAGGTTTGAATTCCGAAATTCAAGGGATTTAAAGAAAATCTTCGAAATCTAAAAGATTTGATTCTTCGGCGAATAAGGAAATTAAGATCTCTATAATTAAATACGATGATCTGCCTCGATTACTCTGTCCGATAATTCCATTATAAATTAAACTTTTTCCTTCCATTATTTTTACCACTCTTATACTCAATTCCCAAATTCAAAATATTGTGATAATGCTTAATCCAGTTCTGATTCTTGTCCTTATCCTTACCATTGCCACAATCATTCTCCTTTTCCAACTTCCACATAAGGAATCTGTTTTCTTCTACTTCGCTCTTGGGATTATAGTATTTTTAATTCTCCCGTGCCTCTACGTGGCAATACGTATTGATATGCACGGTTTGTAATTTATGTGTTGTTGTTGAGCTTTATATTTTCTTTTATATTCAAGAGTTCCATACTTTTATCTCCTCTTTCCGACTTCATGTCAAGCGAATAATGGTCCAGAATTTGTAGGTATGGATTTTGAAATGTACATAGTTATTGTTCTAAAAAGAAAATTGTAATGGCACGATATTGATTTGTCAAATTACCAGAATATCCTGGAAAAGACCGAATTATCAAGAAAAGTATTTTCTTGATATGTCTAGAGGTTAAGTAGAATACAAGAGTCGTGTAACATGGCACATGATGACGTTATGATATGTGAATCATCACGTTCCATTTAGAAACTCATCATGACTTACTGTAATATAATCACGTTGATCAAGTGTCATTATATTATACTAACTCATGTTTCAGTTCCCAACACTACTTCAAAAATATTCATATTTTGAACTTGAAGGTTTCAGAATTTAGAAACTAAAATAGTTTCTTTTATGATATAACACAGATAGCGCGAAGACGTAAATAATCTCGGACAATGATAGTTATGATGGTATCTTCAGAAATATCGAGGATATTTATACTGAAAGATTCGATGATGTTTCAGAATTTTAAAATATCTGGAATCAAAGGATGATGCGAGAAATCTGTCTGTGATGGTTTAGAATAAGGGTAAGGTGTTTACTAACGGTTTCAGCAGACACTAAATCATTTGAATTCTTTAAAGGCAGGTTTAGTCCTTGTGATTTGTCCACAGCTTCCTTCATACTTTGCTCAACCCGTTTTTTAGTACCAAATTTTTCATTTGAGCTTTTCCAATATACTATTCTTTATTATCAAACTTCTGATCGTAATTTGCTGTCTACAGTCCTTATTACTTTATCCGTTTTTTTAAACTTCATGGTACTGATTCGTAGACTGGGGTGTTTTTCAGAAACTTCACATTCGAATTAGACATTATATGTATATATAACTGTCGAAGTAAAACCGCTGCGAGATTCAAGATTGATGATTGATGGTTTCTGACAGTCGGTATGGCAATTATTGTTACAGGATACAGATGAGTAGATGATGGGGTTTTAATGTGTACATATAATGATTTTTCTGAGAGACTTACACCAAAGGGGTAACGAGTTGCGGGTACATCTGTTGATAATGTCGTGGAATATAAAAGGTTCCCCGGTAACAAAGGGTAATCGTATATATCAGGGTTATAATAAGGTTACTCTGAATGAAAAATCAGAGTTGACTTGCTGGAACTGTGACAGAATTTGCTACTTTGAAAAAGATTCGCATGGTTATTTTTGCTAATAAATGCCAAAGGATTTGACGCAGATATGTGTTAAACTTTTACTTTGGTTTCGAGAGTTTTTCAGGTACATAACTGTGGGTAACATGTGATTGGATCATCATCTCGATTGTTGATTATTTGAAGTGTCTTCAGGAATTTCGAAGGGTTTGAACACATATTGTAATCGTTAATATACATATGATGTTCTAGCACAGTTTTGAAGTCAAAGTATAGCTTTGAAAGATGTAAGAATCTAAGAGTGATGTCTTCTATTAAGTCTTGACTTGGAATTGTCAAAATCAGATTATGCAATTAAATTTGGATGAGAATGGTTGTTTTGATTTCTATGAAAGAATGTGTATCGTTGTGAAGGTAGTGAGTATAGTTGATGATTGTTGAATCAGAATCGAAGTATGTAACATATTAATCGTGAACTTATATATCTTTCGGGTATTACCTACCCGTTAAAAAAAATTTCACAATTAATATTTTGTACAAAAGAATTTTATTACAGTCTTTATGGAAATATATATGTGTATATTTCTTCAGATGTAATATAGATTTAATGAGTTACTATTAAATTAAACTCATTTGATTTACGGTTGAAACTAGAAATGAATATTCTCTAAAACTTTAGAAATTTCGTAATCTTCGTAGATTATTACTTCAACGTAAATGAAATCATGCATCAATACTTCATTATTGATGTTTACTTGATGGATGATGTTTTCTAGAAAGTTTCGAGTACAGTGAAAATGAAATCGTAATATCAAACATGTATTTGAATAGTACACTTGATTAATTATGACATGGAATTTATTGAATTGAAGTAGAGATTGTAGTTAACGGTGGTTAAGTTGTTAACGAAAGATGTACATTATAGCGTATTAGTAACATGAATTATCAAGTAGTATCTACCAGTTAAAATTCACATGTAATAGCTTAGTACGAAAAGATATATTATGGTTTCCAAAATTTATATATACAAATATTATATAAATTCTTGGAGATAATGAGTTAATACTCCATAACTCGTTATTTCAATATATCTTTTGGCGATGGTGTGGTCGATATCGTTGGTGGTTATGTAAATGGTGGAGTTTGTTGTGTTATTGATGTTGCTGGCGTTGGTAATAATGATGGTGATGCAGGCGGTACTGACGGTGCCGATGATGCTGACGGTACTGTTGATGCTGTTGGTAAAACAAATCTAGCTTGTAAATCGTGCACCATTTCGGTCAGGGTTTCTACTATACTGTCTCTGTTCACTCATCTGATTTGTAATCAGAATCAGAATAATCTCTAAGATTTTGGATATTACATAATCGCCGCAAAATCTTTCTTCAATGAAGTTATGAATCAATACCTCATCGTTTGTTGTTGTTGGTATTCCTTGGTATCTATAGAGAGCGTATGACATTGGTGCTCGTGGGATATAGGTTGTAATGTTGAAGTGTGGGATGCAGATGTTACTATTGGTGGTGGTGATGGTGCTGTTGGTGTTGCTGATGGTGGTACTGGTTATGCTGCTGGTGCTGCTGCTGGAGTTTGTAACCTTTGTACCATATTCTCCGAAGCCACTACCTGAGCCCGAAGCTCGTTGACTTCTTCTATTACACCGGGGTGATTGTCTGTTCGGACTAGCGGATAAATGAGATCTAGAATTTTGTATAGTATATATAGTCGTGACGAGATACTCTGGAAATGAGAGAAAAAATGGTGTTTCGAACAGGTTCGCTGGTAAGTGCTTCAGGTTCTTCGCCAAGAGGGCAATGTGGTGGATGGAAGGGATCACCTTCTTCTTGTCTCCAATGATTAAGTAGGCTACGAACCCATCCCCAATTCATCCAGAATTGATGATGGCTGATCGGTTGATCCATTCCGGTTACACTGTTTTCGGAGCTCGAGTGTATATCCATGTCGGAATAGCTGTCGGATTCCGAAGAACTTGAACTAGTGGCAAGTTCCATTTCGTACGATTGAGTAAAGGGTTTTTTTTCGGTATGAAATGATTTTTGGCTATCGGATGGTATTCTAATTATATAGAATATCTATATATATAGAACAAAAGATTTCGTAGATTACGGAGGAATTCACGGAATATGTCAGGCAAAATTTATAGTAACAGATATGCTATGATACGAATTATCAGATACGCTAAGATATGAATTTTGTCTATACACTATTTATGCAGTCAATGCAGTAAAACGTTTCTAGACTAAGAATGACGAGCAGGTAATTTTTGACACGAAATGATAAGCAAAACTTTTGACATGCAGACACGGTCGAAGTCTAGACTCAGTAATGCATCTAAACAACTATCAGTTAGACACACAAATGCAAGACCTGGTTTGCTAAGACCACCGCTCTAATACCAACTGAAATGCCCCGTTCATATCGATTATAAACGTTACATAATAATTGATTTCATTGCGAGGTACTTGACCTCTATATGATACATTTTACAAACATTGCATTCGTTTTTAAAACACACAAACTTTCATTACATCGAAAGTTGACAGGCATGCATACCATTTCATAATATCCAACTATAAATGACCTATTATATCATTTACTTAATAATAATCTTTATTGAACTCAACGACTTGAATGCAACGTCTTTTGAAATATACCATGAATGACTCCAAGTAATATCTCTAAAATGAGCAAATGCACAGCGGAAGATTTCTTTAATACCTGAGAATAAACATGCTTTAAAGTGTCAACCAAAAGGTTGGTGAGATCTTTAGTTTATCATAATCATTCATTTTCATCATTTTAATAGACCACAAGATTTCATATATTGACACGCGTAACTCTCGAATTAAAATTCATTCATATGGATTGAACACCTGGTAACTGACCTTAACAGGATGCATATAGAATATCCCCATCATTCTGGGACTCACATCGGACATGATAAATCGAAGTACTAAAGCAGTTCAAATTCTCTGACTGGGGCTTGTTAGTGCCCAAAGATCTATCTTTAGGATTCGCGTCAATTGGTGGCAATTATAATAAACACCAATTCTTAGACTACCAAGCTAAAAAGGAGCATATTCGGTTTAATAATCCGACCATAGAATGTAGTTTCGATCACTTATGTCTATTTCGCAAAGCATTTATAAAATCAGCGCATGTATTCTCAGTCCCAAAAATATATATTGCAAAAAGCATTTAAAAAGGGAGCAAATGAAACTCACCGTACTGTATTTTGTAGTAAAAATACATATGACGACATTAAACAAGTGTAGGGTTGACCTCAGATTCACGAACCTATATCATTTGTATATTTATTAAAACTTGTACTTTAATCGAACGAATTTATATGTTATTATCATTAATAATATACTTGTTATATTATGTTATATAGATAAACTTAATATATTTAATTCATACTTTGTATATAATTAATATTTATCATATTAAATTTTAATACAGTTTAATTGATAACAAAATATAGTATTAAGAAATATTAATATAATGGTAATGCGTTTTTATATATATTTGTATTTGTAATTATAACAGTAATAATAATAGTGATAATAATAATAATAATAATAATAATAATAATAATAATAATAATAATAATAATAATAATAATAATAATAATAATAATAATAATAATAATAATAATAATGATAATAATAATAATAATAATAATAATAATAATAATAATAATAATAATCCGTTTTAATCTTACATATAAATTTCATAATAACATCGATATTCATATTTGTAATTTTCATATTTATAATCTTAACAACATTTTTAAAACTTTTACTTTCATAATCATAATAGTTTTTACAATAATGATATTGATAGTAATAATAATATAGTTAAAATAATATTAGTAATGGTAAAAGTAATAATAATGATAGTAATAATAATATTACTTATGATAACAATAATAATAATACTAATAATATTAATGATGTTGTTAAAGATACAATATTAATAAGAATATACATGCTTATATATTAATACTAACAACAATCTTCATAATAATAATAATAATAATAATAATAATAATAATAATAATAATAATAATAATAATAATAATAATAATAATAATAATAATAATAATAGTAATCATGATATTACTAATACCTAGTAATAATAATAATTGATAATTACTACTTATATTAATAATGCTAATGACAGTAATAATTTTAGTACTAATAACAATAACAATAATAATCATAACAATAATAATCATATTAATAATAATAATAATAATAATTAATATTAATAAGTAATAATAATAATAATAATAGTAATAATAAATAAATAAATGAAGACTACCTCAAAGGGATGAAGTCCAAAAAAAATGAAAACAGCCCATGCCCGGGCTCGAACCCGAGACCTCTCGCTCACCCGACTCTCCTCTTAACCATCGAACCAGTCATGCCTTTCTGATTTAAATCTAATCCTATCTAATTATAACCCGTATTTATTACTGTTTCTCTTCTTCTTCTTCAATACTAGTCGACCAGAACTCAACTCAATTCACAACCATGATTTATAATATGTTAGGACTTATAAGTGATACAGAAACGGACTTGTGTAAACTAATTAAAACAGAATTCAAATAAAGGAAAAAGCTAACACAGAAAGAAGAACTCGATATGAACTTCAAAAACTAAATTCGTATTTTTAAAATCTAGACACCCTTTGATTATAATGATAACATGAAATATGTTAGAAATCTTTGTTAGAAACTTTATGGACCATCAATTTAACTTAACTCAAAACAGAAAATCCGAATTCGGCTGAAGAACTATTGTTGACTTTTTCAATTCCAAACTTTGACTCCAAAATTCGATCTACATATTAGGAATTGGCAATTGAAACTTTCCAGATTGATTGAGTAGAAGGTTTCATACAGAACTGCATTAATAGATTTTTTAATTCGATTCATTTTCTGACTTTTGGGTAATTGAGTTAAAAACAGAGAAACCGACGGGTTTCTTGGGTTTTTCTTTGATAATTTCATTCTGATAATGACTAATAGGGTTTTAATTGATAATGAAAATAAATAAAAAACTGAATGTGTTTATCCAATTCATCGAATAATTCATTTAGTATATAGCCAAATTGATTGACAGGTTTCAATATCAGAAACAGAAGAAGGAAATAAAAAAATAAAAAGTTGCGTACGATTCTAACTGAATTTGGATCAGTCTGTAATTGAATTTGTTTTGTAACAGATTTGTAGAGACAAGAGAATCAATCATCAATATCACTGAAAAGGACATGGAACAGAATACGAATTTTTTTAGTATTTATATATAATTGACCGTATTTATATAAATATGTACATCTATATATGTATTTATATTTATATACACATATATTTCTGTATTTTATCTATGTATATGTATTTATATATATAACTATATTTGTAAAGACCCGTCCTAATCCATAATGACGAAAACAATAACATTTGGTTACATCGCGAGGTATTTGACCTCTATATGATACATTTTACAAACATTGCATTCGTTATTAAAAGACAATCTTTCATTTCATCGACAGTTGACGGCATGCATACCATCTCATAATATATCCATATATAATTGACTTAATAATAATCTTGATGAACTCAACGACTCGAATGCAACGTCTTTTGAAATATGTCATGAATTGTAACAACCCAACCCATATGCAATCGAAATATGCAAAATAAAAAAAAATTGTAGAGCATAGTGGCGCGGCGCGCCACTGACCTGCGCGGCGCGCTAAAACGGCCTGTCCAACTTTTCCTTTTTTGTGAAAAAGATCACCCACTTCCCGACATATTTAGACGAAAAGCTTTTAACAACATATTCCAATATGTAAAACTAACACGATTCAAACATAAAATAAGTTTTACAAAGTGGGACCCACATCGGCCCGAATTACGAGTTTAATACACAACGTGAATCTCGACCGCAAAAAGTTTAAATACCAAACGACACTACGAGCATGGTGTTTGGGGTTAAACTACTCAAGTCTAGGTCAAACTCCAAAAGCTAATATCTCCAAAAGCGTCCCCTAACACAACGGGATCTCTACTCTAAACAAACGCCCTTACCTTTGTCCATACCTGAGCCTATAAAAAGGTAAACAACGAGAGGGTAAGCAAAGCTTAGTGAATGCAATAATTACACATACATATATATAACCCATCTATTTGCAGTCACATTCATTAAATACCTCGTACGAACTCGTAACTCAATTAGCATGTCATCGTACCCAAAACACTTAACAAGTCGTACGTTATCACAAAACCGCATTAGCATATACTCAACACAATGTATGTATATATAAACAATATGCTAAATAATCGACAATCTCAATATGGTTAACCATAAACGCTATGGTGCTACCGGCTCGTGGTTCACACCATACGCAATTGAGTCATACTCTTTTATAGTGCTACCGGCTCGTGGTTCACACTCGATGCTACCGGCTCGTGGTTCACATCTTGTCGCATACATGTTATGGCACTACCGGCTCGATGGTTCATACCATAACACCCACAAATAAACACGTCATATACACATACGTATAATTACTCCACTCACCTCAAAATCTCTTGTGAAAGATAATCAAGCACGGAAATCTTCAAAGTAACGTACCTATTACATTATACATAATATCAATCACAAACTCAAGTTGGTCAACCAACTAAAACTCCATTCTAGTGTTATCTTGACCCATGGTGCAATTTTGACCCATTTGCACCCTTAACCCTAATATTTGGGTTAACATCCCCAAAACCCTAATCATTAGTCAAGTTAGGTTTAAAACACATTTCAACACAAGGTTTATGCATTACACACCAACATTAACTAACTTAGGTCCATTTTGACCCATTTGACCAAATTAAGGTCAACACACCCATTTCGGGTCATCCACTAACCCACACAACGCCCATTTACTTATCTCTAGGTGTGCTAGTAATTGACTAACTAATTTAAGCTCATAAACATCAATTAATACCTTAAAAACCCTAGTTAGTCATCTTTGAGTCTACATGACCCAAATTCACCCAAAATACCCAATTCACTAACAAATGGGTTTTAAGTTCATCACTTACCCCAAACCCTAACCCTTAATCAAATTAAATAAGGAAAACAAAGTTAGAACATACCACCACACTCAAAACGTAGCTAGGAAGTAGATGAACAATTTTAGAACTTGAGCTTAAGCAAGATTCCTTCTTCTTCTTCCCCAAAATGAGTTTTCCCTCACTAGAATATCACTCTCTCTCTAGAAATTAAATGGAGGTGATAAAGGTTGTTGAAGATGGAGTAAATGAAGCTCCAAGACTGATATATGGCCTTTAATTCGGGCCCCCATGTGTAATTACCAAAAAGCTCTCAAAATATCTAATTTAAAAAAAGGAATAAGTGAACTGTTAGCAATTAGCGCGGCGCGCCATTAACCTGCGCGGCGCGCGGATGGCCTGGGCAGAATTTTTCTTCATTTTAAATATGTACAACAAAACCCCCACTTCAAGTATCATAAATACACTTATGTACACTACAAATATTTGGGTCTTACAACTCTCCCCCACTTAAATCGGGGCGCGTCCTCGCGATCCAAGCCGCATGACAAGAACGAAGATAAACCAACATGAATTCTTTGGGCTCCCACGTAAACTCGGAACCTTTACTCCGACGCCATTGAACTTTAAAAGTCCTCACTTCTTTATTTCTCATCCTTTTGACCTTCTCATCGAGTATGGCAATCGGCTCCTCAATATATTCTAACTTGTTGTTTAGCTCAATTTTGTTTAATGGTACCCAAGATGAATCATCCGCAAGACACTTGCAGAGATGGGAAACATGGAATGTATTATGGATCCTCGCAAGCTCTTCGGGTAATTCCAAACGATACGCGACTTCACCAACACTAGCTAAAATCTTAAATGGCCCGATAAACCGAGGAGCTAACTTTCCCCGTTTTCTAAACCAAATAATGCCTTTCCTTAGCGAAACCTTAAGCATCACCATGTCACCTTCTTGAAATTCGATCATTCGCCTACGTTTGTTGGCATACGACTTTTGTCTATCTTGAGCCTTTTTCAAATGATCCCGAATCATATCAATCTTGCTATTCATCTATAAAAACAAATCGGTACTTCCGATTTCTCTTTGACCAATTTCACCCCAACAAATCGGAATTCGGCACCTTCGCCCATAAAGCATCTCATAAGGTGGCATCCCGATACTAGTATGATAACTATTATTGTACGAGAATTCCACCAAAGGTAAGTGCTCGTCCCAACTACCACCAAAATCAATAATATACACCCGTAACATATCCTCCAAAGTTTGGTTCGTACGTTCGGTTTGATCGTCCGTTTGAGGATGATACGCCGTGCTCAATTTCAATTGTGTACCCATATCTTCATGAAACTTTTCCCAAAACCGAGATGTAAAATGAGTATCTCGATCCGAAATAATCGATATAGGAACTCCGTGTCGAGAGATGACTTCCTTGATAAACAAATTAGCCAAGGTCTCCAACGATATCGCTTCCCGAATGGGAAGAAACAAAGCACTTTTCGTCAATCGATCAACTATAACCCAAATCGAATCAAATTGAGTTCTCGCCGTTTTAGGTAACTTGGTGATGAAATCCATGGTACTGTGCTCCCATTTCCATTTCGGGATTTCTAACGGTTGTAACTTACCATACGACTTTTGATGCTCGGCCTTAACTTGCAAACATGTAACACATTGTTCAACATATTTTACAACATCACGTTTCATGCCCGGCCACCAATAATCCTTCCTCAAATCAAGATACATCTTCGTTGGGCCCGAATGAATGGAATACTTTGACTTATGTGCTTCATCAAGTAGCACTTGTCGATAATCACCCATCTTGGCCACCCACACTCTTCCTTGAAAAGACAACAAACCACGCGAGCCTATAGTAATGAACTCCGATTGCCCCACTATTCGTTCCGCATGCTTGTTGTGAACGTAAGCCTCTATTTGAATCACACCAAGTTTTTCAAGAAAATCGTTAGTAATAATCATACGTAACAATCCCAATCGTAACGCCGGGTGGTGACTCTTTCGACTTAACGCATCCGCGACCACATTCGCCTTGCCCGGATGATAAAGTATTTCACAATCATAATCTTTTACTACATCCATCCACCTACGTTGGCGATAATTCAAATCTCGTTGATTGAAGAGGTGTTTCAAACTCTTATGATCCGAATAAATCTTACTCTTGACACCATACAAGTAATGGCGCCAAATTTTCAACGCATGCACAACCGCCGCCAACTCAAGATCATGAGTCAGATATCTCGTTTCGTGTTCCTTTAGTTGTCGAGAGGCATAAGCGATGACTTTACCTCTTTGCATTAGAACACACCCGAGCCCATTTAACGAAGCATTACAATAAACCGTCATGTCTTCCACTCCTTCCGGCAACACTAACACCGGAGCTTGACACAGCTTCTCTTTTAACAATTGAAAAGCAATTTCTTGCTCGTTCTCCTAATCAAATCTCGCGTTTTTCCTCGTCAACTTTGTCAATGAAGAAGCGATCTTAGAAAAGTCTTGGATAAACCGATGATATTAACCGGTCAATCCGAGAAAACTTCGGACCTCCGTAGGCGTAGTCAGTTGTCTCCAACTCTTCACCGTCTCTATCTTCCCCGGATCTACTAGAATGCCATCTTTGTTCACAATGTGGCCAAGGAATTGAACCTCCCTTAGCTAAAATTCACATTTAGAGAACTTAGCATACAACTTCTCCTTTCGTAACATCTTCAATACTTCATGCAAATGACGTTCATGTTCGTTCATACTTTTCGAGTAGACTAGTATGTCATCAATGAACACAATCACCGACTTGTCCAACATAGGTTGGCACACTCGGTTCATAAGGTCCATGAATGTCGCCGGTGCATTCGTAAGACCGAAAGGCATAAATACAAACTCAAAATGCCCATAACGCGTTCGAAAAACCGTTTTCTCAATATCTTCCTCACGGACCCGCATTTGGTGATAGCAGGACCGTAGGTCGATTTTAGAGAAATATGTTGCACCTTGGAGTTGGTCAAACAAATCGTTAATTCGAGGTAATGGATAACGATTCTTGATCGTCACTTTATTTAACTCCCGATAATCGATGCACATCCGCATACTTCCATCCTTCTTTTTCACAAATAAAACCGGAGCACCCCATGGCGAAGCACTCGGTCGAATAAAACCCTTCTCAAGCAACTCTTGGGTTTGATTTAACAGCTCTTGCATTTCCGTCGGTGCTAAATGATAAGGAGTTTTAGCAATGGGAGTAGCTCCCGGAACCAACTCAATGCGAAATTCAACTTGTCTTTCCGCCGAAACACCCGGTAACTCGTCCGGAAAAACGTCTTCGAATTCACTAACCACCGGAATTTCACGAATGGGTGGTGGCTCATCACGAGTATCGACAACATGGGCAAGAAAAGCCATGCCACCACTATCAAGGAAACGACGTACCCGTGCAAAAGTGCATATCGGCACAAGTCTTCTACGCTTATCACCGTGAATAATTAACCCTCCCCCACTTGGGGCTTTCACACGAATAAATTTTTCATGGCATGCAATATCGGCTCTATTATGATCGAGCCAATCCATACCAACAACGATATCGAAATCACCTAAAGTCATCGGGATAAGATTAATCTTAAAGTTTTCGGCACCAAAAACGACATCACAATTTTTACACACATCAATCACTAACACCGTTTTGCCATCCGCTATTTCGACTTCTACCGGACGACTTAACTTAGCTAACGGTCTATTAATTCTAGGCACAAATTTTGGAGATACAAACGACAAATTTACACCGCTATCAAATAGAATCCTTGCCGAATTTGAGTTAACCATAAAAGTACCTGAGACAACTTCGTTGGATTGCTTGGCCTCATCATTGGTCATCAAGTAATTGCTACTCCTAGCCGTACCCACCGCTCTCTCCAACTTCTTCACATGATCATTATTCAAATCGGGACATTCCGGCCTCTTGTGTCCCTCTTTACCACAATTATAACAAGTAAGCTTGGTCGACGCCTTGGTACAATCACGGGCTATGTGCCCTTTTTTATTACAATTATAACACGTGGGTCTGAAACCTCCGGAAGCACCCTTCTTCACACTATTAATGCTTTCGGAGCCTTTCTTGTTCTTTTTATTTGAAAAGTTCGAATAACTCGAACCTTCAAACTTTCTCTTTGAAAAAGTAAAATCGCTTTTTCTTGGAACCTCCGGCTCAAAACCCCTAGCCAATTCGTATAAATCTTCAAAAGACTTAGCCATACCCCGGCTAATCTTACCCTTCAACTCATCACTTAAAGTACGGTAGAAATCTAGCATCAACTTGTGATCATCACCAACATACTCCGGACAAAAACGAGTCTTTGCCAAGAAGGTAGACTTGAGAGTAACCAAGTCCATTGAACCTTGTCGCAAATTGTGCAACTCGTCCCGGAGTTTATCAAGATCGGAAGAAGTTCGGTATTCTTGGAAAAATTCCTTCTTAAACTCCTCCCATGTCAAGCACATGCATTGCTCTTCACCATATAATTTGATTTTATCGTCCCACCACAACTTGCCCTCTTCGCGCAACATGCTAGACCCATACCTCGTCTTCTTCTCGGGAGGATACTTCGCGGTACGGAATGCCCCCTCGATATCGGAAATCCAACAAGTGCTTTTCAAGGATCCCTCACCCCATTAAACATTGGAGGTTGAGTATCCTTGAAATTTTTGTAGTGGAAGTCCCGCCTTCCACCCCCACCATTACCTTCACCCCCTTCGCCTCGAGGATAAATGTTTCTAGCCTCTAAAGCCTCCTCTATTGCGGCTTTCATTTGTTCATTGATCATTTCGGTCACTTGTCCATCAACCGACTCTTGGAAGACCTTTCGAACATCGTCAAGAAAATCCTTCTTTAACCTTTTAAAGATGGCCTCAACCTTGGCCGTGAGTTCGACGTCCTCACTCGTACTTCCGTTATTGGTGTCGTATCCATTTCTCATCTTCATTCTATAAAACGAAGTATATTAAGCAACAAAACGAAAGGACTTAACACATATGTATATACATATACACCACACTACCCCATCTTGCTCAATAATCGTCGTACATCGCTTGTTTGACACGATTTGAACCCGTAACAATGGTAGCTAATCATTGTTACGCGATCACGTCGCATTAATTCGCTAGTACAATGTCTATCTCGCTTGATGATTGCTAAAACAACACAAAACAGTTAGTGCAAGGTTAATTCACATAAACACTAGCACTAGCAATTCCCGTTCCGACCCAAGGTCCTACAAGTCCCGGATAACGCGCACACACAATAAAGTCTAAGTCTAGGCACCTATCTCAAGTCGCCTAAATCCCTTAGACCATGCTCTGATACCACTTGTAACAACCCAACCCATATGCAATCGAAATATGCAAAATAAAAAAAAATTGTACAGCATAGTGGCGCGGCGCGCCACTGACCTGCGCGGCGCGCCAAAACAACCTGTCCAACTTTTCCTTTTTTGTGAAAAAGATCGCCCACTTTCCGACATATTTAGACGAAACGCTTTTAACAACATATTCCAATATGTAAAACTAACACGATTCAAACATAAAATAAGTTTTACAAAGCGGGACCCACATCGTCCCGAATTACGAGTTTAATACACAACGTGAGTCTCGACCGCAAAAAGTTTAAATACCAAACGACACTACGAGCATGGTGTTTGGGGTTAAACTACTCAAGTCTAGGTCAAACTCCAAAAGCTAATATCTCCAAAAGCGTCCCCTAACACAACGGGATCTCTACTCCAAACAAACGCCCTTACCTTTGTCCATACCTGAGCCTATAAAAAGGTAAACGACAAGAGGGTAAGCAAAGCTTAGTGAATACAATAATTACACATACATATATATAACCCATCTATTTGCAATCACATTCATTAAATACCTCGTACGAAGTCGTAACTCAATTAGCATGTCATCGTACCCAAAACACTTAACAAGTCGTACGTTATCACAAAATCGCATTAACATATACTCAACACAATGTATGTATATATAAACAATATGCTAAATAATCGAAAATCTCAATATGGTTAACCATAAACGATATGGTGCTACCGGCTCGTGGTTCACACCATACGCAATTGAGTCATACTCTTTTATAGTGCTACCGGCTCGTGGTTCACATTCGATGCTACCGGCTCGTGGTTCACATCTTATTTTATAGTACTACTGGCTCGTGGTTCACACTCGATGCTACCGGCTCGTGGTTCACATCTTGTCGCACACATGTTATGGCACTACCGGCTCGATGGTTCATACCATAACACCCACAAATAAACACGTCATATACACATACGTATAATTACTCCACTCACCTCAAAATCTCTTGTGAAAGATAATCAAGCTCGGAAATCTTCAAAGTAACGTACCTATTACATTATACATAATATCAATCACAAACTCAAGTTGGTCAACCAACTAAAACTCCATTCTAGTGTTATCTTGACCCATGGTGCAATTTCGACCCATTTGCACCCTTAACCCTAATATTTGGGTTAACATCCCCAAAACCCTAATCATTAGCCAAGTTAGGTTTAAAACACATTTCAACACAAGGTTTATGCATTACACACCAACATTAACTAACTTAGGTCCATTTTGACCCATTTGACCAAATTAAGGTCAACACACCCATTTCGGGTCATCCACTTACCCACACAACGCCCATTTACTTATCTCTAGGTGTGCTAGTAATTGACTAATTAATTTAAGCTCATAAACATCAATTAATACCTTGAAAAACCCTAGTTAGTCATCTTTGAGTCTACATGACCCAAATTCACCCAAAACACCCAATTCACTAACAAATGAGTTTTAAGTTCATCACTTACCCCAAACCCTAACCCTTAATCAAATTAAACAAGTAAAACAAAGTTAGAACATACCACCACACTCAAAACGTAGCTAGGAAGTAGATGAACAACTTTAGAACTTGAGCTTAAGCAAAATTCCTTATTCTTCTTCCCCAAAATGAGTTTTCCCTCACTAGAATATCACTCTCTCTCTAGAAATTAAATGGAGGTGATAAGGGTTGTTGAAGATGGAGTAAATGAAGCTCCAAGACTGATATAGGGCCTTTAATTCGGGCCCATATGTGTAATTACCAAAAAACCCTCAAAATATCTAATTTAAAAAAAGGAATAAGTGAATTGTCAGCAATTGGCGCGGCGCGCCATTAACCTGCGCGGCGCGCGGATGGCCTGGGCAGAATTTTTCTTCATTTTAAATATGTACAACAAAACCCCCACTTCAAGTATCATAAATATACTTATGTACACTACAAATATTTGGGTCTTACATGAATGACTCCAAGTAATATCTCTAAAATGAGCAAATGCACAGCGGAAGATTTCTTTAATACCTGAGAATAAACATGCTTTAAAGTGTCAACCAAAAAGGTTGGTGAGTTCATTAGTTTATCATAATCGATCATTTTCATCCTTAACATCATATAAGCGAGTTTTATCATCATAATCAAATCATTCGTGAAGCCACAGGAACATGATGAATACTGCAGCGGTTTATAATTTAGCCTATATATATACTTCGCCCACATAGAAAAACAAGCATGGATCTCAGCCCAAGTACATAAAACGAGTATCACGGCCCTAAAACAAATTTATAAACATGGTGGCCCAACAAACCCCTTGTAACAACACGATCTCCTTATATTCTGTAACAATTCTATTCCCTTATTTATTAATAATCAAGTGGGTTTATTAGGTTAATGGTTGTCGGCCACTAAGAAAAGAAAAGAAACGCGTGCAGCAGTCTTCGACAAAAACATATATATAAACGTACAGCTGTGTATTCGAACAGTTATGGGTTGGTTTCATAAGTAGAGCAGGTCACAGGTTAATGGTTGTGGCCTGGTTCGATTAAAATAAGACAGAAGTTGAGCATTAGCAACTACAGCTAATCATGATGATTTGGTGACGTTTGATGGTTGCAGTAGCAAAAACAACAAGTAGCTAGCAGAGAATAAAAAGGCTAGAATTGTTATAGCAGTAATAATGACAACGAGTGGTGTTTTGTTGTTTTATTTTGGTCTGATCATAAATAGTAACAGGGGGAAATTAGCAATGGTTGAAGTTTGTTTATGGTGGGGTTTACAAGCTGGTGATGATGGGTTAACATAAACGGGAAGCAAGAAAAAGGGTGTTCAACAAAAGATAGAATAGAAACATGACGATGGTACTAGGTGATGGCGGTCGTGAGATGGCCGGTTGGTGGTTCAATTATCGTGGTGTTAAAATGAACGGAACAGTAGCAACAATAATAATGGGTTTTTGTTTTGTTTGAGTAACCGAAAGAAAGGGTAGCAGAAGAACCTATTTATTGTAGTCGATAGGTGGGGTTCTTGTTTTGAAGATAGAGATAGATAATGTTGAGTTTGGTTTGATAACACATACCGTGGAAGTGATTGATGAGTTTGTAGCCGTCTTGTGGTACTTTGATGGTCACAGAAAATAGAACGATTTAAACAAGAAGTAGAGAATAGTGGTGATGATGGTTTGGTATTTTGGTTTACAACTTGTGAGTAAAATAGAAAGATTGAGTAAGTGATGGTGGTGGAAGGTGACTTCGAATGTGATGATTTGAATGGTGTTCATAGGATGGTGGGTGTCGATCATAATGACAACGAATAGAAGGTACTTGGTGTTTGATTATGATGAAGGTGGTTCAATGGTGTTAGAAGGTGGATGGTGATGGTGATGGAATCTTGGTGGTGATGGGTGGTGATAGATGAAAGGAATGGTTTGGTCGAACACAGTAACAAGGTAAAGGAAAACTGGTTGTGATTAATGGTTGTGAAAGTGAAGAAGAAGAATGAACTCCTTGTTTGAAATATCTCCCCAATGTATATGTATATTTTTATTAACTAAGAGAATATATAGATTAGATAGATGGTGGGATATCAATTAGGAATAGAAAAGTAGTGTGGATGATTGAATTGTAAATGGATTGTTTAGTTGATTGTACGTAAAATTTAAATAGAAAGTGATTGAGAAAAGGAAAGGTAGCAGAAAGTAGTCTTAGTGAATTTTGTTGTTTGTGGTTTATTCAATGTACGTGTGTATATAGATTAGAAATAGAACAAAGAAACCAAAATATATACAGTAAATCTTGATATAAATTTACATTCACGGATAGAGTTTAGCCAAAAGAGAAAAGAAATATATTATATAAATATACAAACATGTGATAATATTAGCCGTCACCAGTTACGGACTAGATTTCGTACTCCGTCGTTAATCAGTGGCGGATAAAAGTATTCGGAAAAATCCCAAATTTTTATTTTAAGTTTCTTTAATTATTTCAGTCATTATGGTATAAAATTCGGTCATTAACTATGAAATAAAAATTACATTAATTATTCACTCCCAACCCCAAGTAATATATAAAAAATTTAAAAAATTTAACAAATAGTTCCTAACTATATTTTTAATAAGCCTATAATTTATAAAACTCATTTTCGGATCACCGTTTATTTTAAAATCACATAAGTTCGTTTATAACTTGTTTATTATCAATCGAAACATTAAACGAGTATTACAATCATTTAATATTTATTTATACTTTAATTATATATAGAGATATATTTTAAATAATAGTTATTATAATATAAACCCAAAACCCTAAAATCTAAACCCTGAACCCTAAATCTAAACCCTAAACCCTAAATCTAAACCCTTAACCCTAATCCCTAACCTAACCCCTAAAAACTCTAAACCCTAACCCTAATCCCTAAAATATAAACCATAAACCCTAGAATCTAAACCCTGAACCTAAACCCTAAATTCAAATCTAAACCCAAAACCCTGCACCCTAGAATCTAAACCCTAACCTAAACCCTAAACGTAAACCCTAAAATTTAAAATCTAAATCCAAACCTCTAAATCTAACCAAAACCTAAACCCTAACCTAAACCCTAAACGCTAAATCTAAACCCTAAACCTAACCTGTAAACCCTACACCCTAAATCTTAACCCTAAAGCCTGAACCCTAACCTAAACCCTGAAAACTCTAGACCCTAACCCTAAACCCTCAACCTAAACTCTACACCCTACACCCTAACCTAACCCATAAATAATCTAAACCTAAACCCTAAACCCTAAAATATAAACCATAAACCCTAGAATCTAAACCCTAAACCTAAACCCCAAACCCTAAATCTAAACCCAAAACCCTACACCCTAGAAACTAAACCCCAAACCTAAGCCCTAAAATCTAAACCCTAGAATATAAAGCCTAAACCCTAACCTAAACCCTTAACCCTAAACCTGAACTCTAAACCCTAAACCCTAACCTAAACCCTAAACTCAAAATCTAAACTTAAAACCATAAACCTAAACTCTAAACCCTACACCCTAAATCTAAACCCTAAACCCTAATCTAAACCCTATAAACTCTATCCCTAACCCCTAATCTCTAAAATATAAACCCTAAACCCTAAAAACTCTAAACCCTAACCCTAAACCCTAAGCCCTAAAATATAAACCATAAACCCTAAACCTAACCCCGAAACCTTACACCCTAAATCAAAACCCTAAACCCTAAACTAAACCTTAAACCCTAAATCTAAACTCAAAACCCCAAACCTAAACTCCATAACCCTAAACCTAAACTCTAAACCCTAAATCCTAAATCTAAACCCTAAACCCTAAATCTAAACCCAAAACCCTAAACCTCTACGCCATTTTTTCATGAGTTTTTGCTTACGCTTGCCAGAAATCGTGGTGTTTTGCGGCCTATGTTTGAGCTTTCCGGTGTAAGCATCACCAAACAATGAACGAAAAGAACGAAAAGGACTAAATGCACGATCAGTAACATACAGAACTATGAACTTTGATCATTTTACCAGTTATATAATAATGTAAAAAACAGACCTCTATATATGAAGACAATAAACATATCTAATTTTCATTTCTGGTTAAAAGAATATGTCCTCACCAGGTTTAATATCCCTGTGAGTGATGTGCGTCTTTGCGAAGTTGTACCGTCACCACCAAGATGAGTGGTATTAAATTAATTGTTCGTGAATCGTCGAGAGCAGTCGAATGTCAACTGAATATATGAACATCGTTTCAAAATTTTCTATACTCAACATTACATACTTTTCTTATCGTATCGAAATCATATAAAGATTAAGTTTAAATTTAGTCGGAAACTCCCGGGTCGTCACAGTACCTACCCGTTAAAGAAATTTTGTCCCGAAATTTGAGTGAGGTGGTCATGGCTAACAATAAAAATGTTTTCATGACGAATATGAGTTGATAATTAGATTTCTATTACCATAAAATAGTATAGAAGAAATAATTTGATTATTCGAAGAGTACGAATGAAACTGTCTCAAAAGATTGAGATCGAGATTTAACTTTTGACGTAGTCAGGGTTGAATTCCGGAATTCAAGGGATTTAGAGAAAATCTTCGTAATAAGATTTGATTCTTCGGTAATTAAGGAAATTAGAATCCTCTTTGATTAGATACGATAATCTGTCTTGATTGCTTTGTCTGATATTTCACTATAAATGAACTTTTTTCGTTCCATTATTTTCACAACTCTCATCTTTTATACTTCAATTCATATTTCCAAAACATTTGCCAAATTATCAGAAGTCACTGAAAAAGATAGAATTATCAAGAAAATATGTTCTTGATTTTGGTTGGAGATTTAGTAGAATGTAAGAGTCGTGTAACATGGCACATGATGACGCTATGATCTGTGAATCATCACATTCCATTAAAAACTCAACATGACTTACTGTAATATAATCACGTTGATCAAGTGTCATTATATTATACTAACTCATGCTTCAGTTCCCAACATTACTTCAAAAAAAAATTCATAGTTTAAACTCGAAAGTTTACAGCATATAGAAACTAATAGTTTCTTATATGATGTAACACTGATAGCGCAAAGAGATAATTAATTTCAGATAAGATTAGTTATGAAAATATATTCAAAAATATCGAGGATATTTATAATAAAAGATACGATGATATCTTGGAATTTTTAATGTCGAAGGATGATGAAGAAAGATTTTTCCACAAGATTTTAACATGACTTCGGAGCAGGATGTTCTCTAAAGATTTCATCGGATCCAGAATTACTTGGATTCTTTGAATATAGGGTTTGGTCCTCGTATTTTTCCTTGGTCTCCTTCGTGGTTAGCTCAATCCGTTTTCCAGTTCTAACTTTTCTGAGCTTTTCCAACATACTATTCTTTATCATCAAACTTCTGACGATTAATGTCATTTACGGTTGTCTACAGTTTCTGCTGCTTCATTAAGCTTTTTCAAAGTTCAATGTATTGATTCTTAGGCTGGGTGCTTTTCAAAATTTCAGAATTGAAGATCGTAATTCTAGGAGATAAATGTTATATGCATACATATAACTGTTGATGTAGAAAAGCTACGAAGTTCAAAATACTGATTACTAATTCTCGGTAATTGGTATGGCAATTCTTGTTATAAGATGCGGATGAGTATATGATAGGGTTTTAGTGAACAAATATAATAATTCTTCGGAGAAACTAAAGTCAATGAATAATGAAGTTGTTGGTAAGTTTACTGCTAATGTGGTGTGATATCAACAATTCCCCAATAACGATGACGAATGTCAACTTATATATCGAGGTTATAATTAAGGCAAATTCGAATAAAAGTCAAAGTTGATTTGCTAGAGCTGTGATAAAATTGGCTAATTTGAAAAGAAATTTCAAAGTTATTTTCGGTAATAACAACGCCAAAGAGCTAGCACAGATACGTTTTAAACGTTTATTCAGGTTCCGAGTGTTATCAGGTGCATAACTATATGCATAAATCTTTCCTTCCGTAGATGAGATGCAGTTGGTCCATTCTCCCGATTAAGGTGTTTTCAAGAATCATGAAAAGTTTGAACGCAGATTGTAATCGTCAAGATACAAATGAGGTTTAAGATGAAATCAAGTGGCAAACTTGAAGAAATGTTTAGTTTCATATGTTATAATCAATAATTTAATTCATTTTAATTGTCCAATGTTATTATTCCACAGTCGATAGTCCACAGTTAACAGTCCAATAATTCATACATAGTTTAATATATAATATTCGAATTAATTAATACGTATCGTGACCCGTGTACATGTCTCAGACTCGATCACAACTCAAAGTATATATATTATTATAGAATCAACCTCAACCCTGTATAGCTAACTCAATCATTACTGCATATAGAGTGTCTATGATTATTCCAAATAATATATATAGATGCGTTGATATGATATGTCAAAACCTTGTATACGTGTCCCGATATTTAAAGTGCGTAAAATAAATAACAGAAATTAAATGACGATAAATAAAATTGCGAGAATTAATATTTCAATAATTAAATGTAATAAGGAATTAACAGTTAGCTAGGAACAGTTAGCTAGGATTCTGTTAGCGTGGATTCTTAACAAAATTTCTCATAATTAATTTATTTATTTCTAACAAATTTTATTTTGTCCAATGTTTTCTTCATTATGCCACTTGTTGAATTCTGATAAGTCAAAATTCAAATATGAAATTGAATGAAAATGGTTATTCTGTGGTGAACGAATTCGTATATCTGTGGATGTAAATAGGATATTAAATGACCGTTGAATCAGATTCGAAGAATGTACAGTGTAACTTATTAATGTGAAATCTAAATATTTCTCGGGTATTACCTACCCGTTAAAATATTTTTACCAATATCAGTTTGTACAAAAGAATTTTTAATTACAATCTTTATGAAAACATATATACATATATATTTTCTTCAGATGTAATCATGGATTTTTTTTTATGAGTCAATATGATATTAGACTCATTTGATTCACCGTTAGAACAAGAATATATAATCTCTAAAACATTAGAGATTACATAATCGCCATGTCGAACGAAGATAAATGATGTAGAACGTCATGTAGAACGATGATTATACTCGAGGTACAGAATGAGATGTTGAGGCGTGTGATGTTGAAACTTGGGTTATTGGTGATACCGGTGTTGATGTTGGTGGTACTGTTGGTGCTGGTGATGTTGCTGAAGCTGGTAAGTTTTGCACCATGTTTTCCAAATTAATTACTCGAGCGCGAAGTTTGTTGACTTCTTTCATTACTCCAGGATGATTGTCGGTCTGAACGAGTGGATGAATAAGGTTTAGAATTATGGATAGAATATAATCATGATGAGATACTCTAGAAATGAGAGAGAAAATGGTGTTTCGAACAGGTTCAACGGTAAGTGCTTCAGGTTCTTTGCCTAGAGGACAGTGTGGTGGATGGAAATGATCACCATCTTCTTGTCTCCAATGATTGAGGAGGCTACGAACCCATCAGATGAATTAAGGATGGATGATTGGTTGATTCATTCTGGTGACGCTGCTTTCGGAGCTTAGGTGAACATCCATGTCGGAATATCTGTCAGGTTCCGAAGAATTTGAACTAGTGACGAGTTCCATTTCGTACGATTGAGTAAAGGGTTTTTCGGTATGAAATGATTTTCGGCTATCAGATAGTATTCTAATTACATAGAATATCTATAAATATAGAACAAAAGATTTCGTAGAATACGGAGGAATTTACGGAATATGTCAGGCAAAGTTTACAATAACAAATACGCTAAGATATGAATTTAGTCTATACATTATTCATGCAGTCAATGCAGTAGAATGTGTCTAGACTAAGAATGATAAGCAAGTGATTCCCTAAGAATGATAAGCAGGTAATTTTTGACACAAAATGATAAGCAAAACTTTTGACATGCAAACACGGTTGATGAAATGTCCCGTTCTTATTGATTAAAAACGTTCCATATTAATTGATTTCGTTGCGAGGTTTTGACCTCTATATGAGACGTTTTTCAAAGACTGCATTCATTTTAAAACAAACCATAACCTTTATTTCATCAATAAAGGTTTAAAAAGCTTTACGTAGATTATCACATAATGATAATCTAAAATATCCTGTTTACACACGACTATTACATAATGGTTTACAATACAAATATGTTACAACGAAAGAAGTTTCTTGAATGCAGTTTTTACACAATATCATACAAGCATGGACTCCAAATCTTGTCCTTATTTAAGTATGCGACAGCGGAAGCTCTTAATATTCACCTGAGAATAAACATGCTTTAAACGTCAACAAAAATGTTGGTGAGTTATAGGTTTAACCTATATGTATCAAATCGTAACAATAGACCACAAGATTTCATATTTCAATATACATCCCATACATAGAGATAAAAATCATTCATATGGTGAACACCTGGTAACCGACATTAACAAGATGCATATATAAGAATATCCCCATCATTCCGGGACACCCTTCGGATATGATATAAATTTCGAAGTACTAAAGCATCCGGTACTTTGGATGGGGTTTGTTAGGCCCAATAGATCTATCTTTAGGATTCGCGTCAATTAGGGTGTCTGTTCCCTAATTCTTAGATTACCAGACTTAATAAAAAGGGGCATATTCGATTTCGATAATTCAACCATAGAATGTAGTTTCACGTACTTGTGTCTATTTTGTAAATCATTTATAAAACCTGCATGTATTCTCATCCCAAAAATATTAGATTTTAAAAGTGGGACTATAACTCACTTTCACCAAATATCACTTCGTCGAGAATTTGACTTGGCCACGGGTTGATTCACGAACCTATAACAATATATACATATATCAAAATATAATAGAAATATATTCACAATATTTTCTTCATTACGTGTTGATGATTTTTAGTTGTCCAGTTAGCGGTCCGATGTTAGAAGTCCACAATTGATCGTACATGAATAAATTAATATATATATCTTGAATTAATCCACGACCCAGTGTATACATATCTCAGTATTGATCACAACTCAAACTATATATATTTTGGAATCAACCTCAACCCTGTATAGCTAACTCCAACATTCACATATAGAGTGTCTATGGTTGTTCCGAAATATATATAGATGTGTCGACATGATAGGTTGAAACATTGTATACGTGTCTATGGTATCTCAAGATTACATAATATACAATACAAGTTGATTAAGTTATGGTTGGAATAGATTTATTACCAATTTTCACGTAGCTAAAATGAGTAGTTTTTACCAATTTTGTTTTGCTCTCCATTTCTTCGTTTCTAATCCGTTTTGAGTGATTTAAGTGGCCAAGGTTTCGTATTGAACTTGAATTTATGAAACTAAACATAAAAAGTATAGGTTTATAGTCGGAAATACAAGTTACAAGTTGTTTTTGAATGAGGTAGTCATTTCCGTCGAAAGAACGACATCTTGATGACTGTTTTGAAAAACATACTTTCACTTTGAGTTTAACCATGATTTTTGGATATGGTTTCATGTTCATAAGAAAAATCATTTTCCCAGGAGTATAGCTTTTAAATCAAAGTTTTTCATAGTTTTTAATTATCCAAACCAAAACAGCCCCCGGTTGTAACTACGACGGCGTAAATCCGGTTTTATGGTGTTTATCGTGTTTCCGAGTTTTAAATCATTAAGTTAGCATATCATATAGATATAGAACATGTGCATAGTTTATTTTAAAAGTGTATTTAGAAGGATTAACTTTATTTGCGAACAAGTTTAGAATTAACTAAACTATGTTCTAGTGATTACAAGTTTACCACTTCGAATATGATAGCTTTTCATGTATGAATCGAATGATGTTATGAACATCATTACTACCTTAAGTTCCTTGGATAAACCTACTGAAAAATAGAAAAATGGATCTAGTTTCAACGAATCCTTGGATGGCTCGAAATTCTTGAAGCAGAATCATGACACGAAAACAAGTTCAAGTAAGATCATCACTCGAAATAAGATTGTTATAGTTATAGAAATTGAACCAAAGTTTGAATATGAGTATTACCTTATATTAGAAAGATATCTTACTGTAAATAAGAAAGATTTCTTGAGGTTGGATGATCACTCTACAAGATTGGAAGTAAGCTAGCAAACTTGGAAGTATTCTTGATTTTATGAAACTAGAACTTGTAGAATTTATGAAGAACACTTAGAACTTGAAGATAGAACTTGAGAGAGATCAATTAGATGAAGAAAATTGAAGAATGAAAGTGTTCGTAGGTGTTTTTAGTCATTGGTGTATGGATTAGATATAAAGGATATGTAATTTTGTTTTCATGTAAATAAGTCATGAATGATTACTCATATTTTTGTAATTTTATGAGATATTTCATGCTAGTTGCCAAATGATGGTTCCTACATGTGTTAGGTGACTCATATGGGCTGCTAATAGCTGATCATTTGAGTGTATATACCAATAGTACATACATCTAAAAGTTGTGTATTGTACGAGTACGAATACGGGTGCATACGAGTAGAATTGTTGATGAAACTGAACGAGGATGTAATTGTAAGCATTTTTGTTAAGTAGAAGTATTTTGATAAGTGTCTTGGAGTCTTTCAAAATTGTATGAATACATATTAAAACACTACATGTATATACATTTTAATTGAGTCGTTAAGTCATCGTTAGTCGTTACATGTAAGTGTTGTTTTGAAACCTTTAGGTTAACGATCTTGTTAAATGTTGTTAACCTAATGTTTATAATATCAAATGAGATTTTAAATTATTATATTATCATGATATTATGATGTATGAATATCTCTTAATATGATATATATATACATTAAATGTCGTTACAACGATAATCGTTACATATATGTCTCGTTTCAAAATCATTAAGTTAGTAGTCTTGCTTTTACATATGTAGTTCATTGTTAATATACTTAATGATATGTTTACTTATCATAATATCATGTTAACTATATATATAACCATATATATGTCATCATATAGTTTTTACAAGTTTTAACGTTCGTGAATCACCGGTCAACTTGGGTGGTCAATTGTCTATATGAAACCTATTTCAATTAATCAAGTCTTAACAAGTTTGATTGCTTAACATGTTGGAAACACTTAATCATGTAAATAACAATTTCATTTAATATAGATCTATAAACATGGAAAAGTTCAGGTCACTACAGTACCTACCCGTTAAATAAATTTCGTCCCGAAATTTTAAGCATTTGGAGGTGTTGACGTATCTTCTGGAAATAAATGCGGGTATTGCTTCTTCATCTGATCTTCTCATTCCCAGGTGAACTCGGGTCCTCTACGAGCATTTCATCGAACCTTAATAATTGGTATAGTGAGATCTTCTTTAGTAAAACATTTCTTCAAATTCGAGACATGGAAAGTGTTATGTACAGCCGCGAGTTGTTGAGGTAACTCAAGTCGGTAAGCTACTGGTCCGACACGATCAATAATCTTGAATGGTCCGATATACCTTGGATTTAATTTCCCTCGTTTACCAAATCGAACAACACCTTTCCAAGGTGCAACTTTAAGCATGACCATCTCTCCAATTTCAAATTCTATATCTTTTCTTTTAATGTCAGCGTAGCTCTTTTGTCGACTTTGGGCAGTTTTCAACCGTTGTTGAATTTGGATGATCTTCTCTGTAGTTTCTTGTATTATCTCCGGACCCGTAATCTGTCTATCCCCCACTTCACTCCAACAAATTGGAGACCTGCACTTTCTACCATAAAGTGCTTCAAACGGCGCCATCTCAATGCTTGAATGGTAGCTATTGTTGTAGGAAAATTCTGCTAACGGTAGATGTCGATCCCAACTGTTTCCGAAATCAATAATACATGCTCGTAGCATGTCTTCAAGCGTTTGTATCGTCCTTTCGCTCTGCCCATCAGTTTGTGGATGATAGGCAGTACTCATGTCTAGACGAGTTCCTAATGCTTGCTGTAATGTCTGCCAAAATCTTGAAATAAATCTACCATCCCTGTCAGAGATAATAGAGATTGGTATTCCATGTCTGGAGACGACTTCCTTCAAATACAGTCGTGCTAACTTCTCCATCTTGTCATCTTCTCTTATTGGTAGAAAGTGTGCTGATTTGGTGATATGGTCAACTATTACCCAAATAGTATCAAAACCACTTGCAGTCCTTGGCAATTTAGTGATGAAATCCATGGTAATGTTTTCCCATTTCCATTCCGGGATTTCGGGTTGTTGAAGTAGACCTGATGGTTTCTGATGCTCAGCTTTGACCTTAGAACACGTCAAACATTCTCCTACGTATTTAGCAACATCGGCTTTCATACCCGGCCACCAAAAATGTTTCTTGAGATCCTTGTACATCTTCCCCGTTCCAGGATGTATCGAGTATCTGGTTTTATGAGCTTCTCTAAGTACCATTTCTCTCATATCTCCAAATTTTGGTACCCAAATCCTTTCAGCCCTATACCTGGTTCCGTCTTCCCGAATATTAAGATGCTTCTCCGATCCTTTGGGTATTTCATCCTTTAAATTTCCCTCTTTTAAAACTCCTTGTTGCACCTCCTTTATTTGAGTAGTAAGGTTATTGTGAATCATTATATTCATAGATTTTACTCGAATGGGTTCTCTGTCCTTCCTGCTCAAGGCGTCGGCTACCACATTTGCCTTCCCCGGGTGGTAACGAATCTCGAAGTCGTAATCATTCAACAATTCAATCCACCTACGCTGCCTCATATTCAGTTGTTTCTGATTAAATATGTGTTGAAGACTTTTGTGGTCGGTATATATAATACTTTTGACCCCATATAAGTAGTGCCTCCAAGTCTTTAATGCAAAAACAACCGCGCCTAATTCCAAATCATGCGTCGTATAATTTTGTTCGTGAATCTTCAATTATCTAGACGCATAAGCAATCACCTTCGTTCGTTGCATTAATACACAACCGAGACCTTGCTTTGATGCGTCACAATAAATCACAAAATCATCATTCTCTTCAGGCAATGACAATATACGTGCCGTAGTTAGCTTTTTCTTCAATAACTGAAACGCTTTCTCTTGTTCATTCTTCCATTCAAATTTCTTCCCTTTATGCGTTAATGCAGTCTAGGGTTTTGCTACTCTGGAAAAGTCTTGGATGAACCTTCTGTAGTAACCAGCTAGTCCTAAAAACTGGCGTATGTGTTTCGGAGTTTTTGGGGTTTCCCACTTTTCAACAGTTTCTATCTTTGCTTGATCCACCTTAATACCTTCTTTGTTCACTATGTGACCGAGGAATTGAACTTCTTCCAACCAAAATGCACACTTTGAAAACTTAGCGTATAATTCTTCCTTCCTCAATACTTCTAACACCTTTCTCAAATGTTCACCATGTTCTTGGTCATTCTTTGAGTAAATAAGTATGTCATCAATGAAAACAATGACAAACTTGTCAAGGTATGGTCCACACACTCGGTTCATAAGGTCCATGAACACAGCTGGTGCATCAGTTAAACCAAATGGCATGACCATAAACTCGTAATGGCCGTAACGTGTTCTGAAAGCAGTCTTTGGAATATCATCTTCTTTCACCCGCATTTGATGATACCCGGAACGTAAGTCAATCTTTGAATAAACAGACGAGCCTTGTAGTTGATCAAATAAGTCGTCGATTCTCGGTAGTGGGTAGCGGTTCTTGATGGTAAGTTTGTTCAACTCTCGGTAGTCGATACACAACCTGAATGTACCATCTTTCTTCTTGACAAACAAAACAGGAGCTCCCCACGGGGATGTGCTTGGTCGAATGAAACCTTGCTCTAAAAGTTCTTGTAATTGGCTTTGCAGTTCTTTCATTTCGCTGGGTGCGAGTCTGTAAGGAGCACCAGCTATTGGTGCAGCTCCTGGTACAAGATCTATTTGAAATTCAACGGATCGATGTGGGGGTAATCCCGGTAATTCTTTCGGAAATACATCGGGAAATTCTTTTGCGACGGGAACATCATTGATGCTCTTTTCTTCAGTTTGTACTTTCTCGATGTGTGCTAGAACAGCATAGCAACCTTTTCTTATTAGTTTTTGTGCCTTCAAATTACTAATAAGATGTAGCTTCGTGTTGCCCTTTTCTCCGTACACCATTAAGGGTTTTCCTTTTTCTCGTATAATGCGAATTGCATTTTTGTAAAAAACGATCTCTGCTTTCACTTCTTTCAACCAGTCCATACCGATTATCACATCAAAACTCCCTAACTCTACTGGTATCAAGTCAATCTTAAATGTTTCGCTAACCAGTTTAATTTCTCGATTCTAACATATATTATCTGCTGAAATTAATTTACCATTTGCTAATTCGAGTAAAAATTTACTATCCAAAGGCGTCAATGGACAACTTAATTTAGCACAAAAATCTCTACTCATATAGATTCTATCTGCAACCGAATCAAATAAAACGTAAGCAGATTTATTGTCAATAAGAAACGTACCCGTAACAAGCTCCAGGTCTTCCTGTGCCTCTGCTGCATTAATATTGAAAACTCTTCCGTGGCCTTGTCCATTCGTGTTCTCCTGGTTCGGGCAATTTCTAATAATGTGGCCCAGTTTTCCACATTTATAACAAACTACATTGGCATAACTTGCTCCGACACTACTTGCTCTGCCATTACTCGTTCCGACACCATTTGTTCCTTTCGTTCTGTTAACCCCTGGTCCGTAGACCTCACACTTCGTCGCGCTATGACCATTTCTTTTACACTTGTTGCAAAATTTGGTGCAGAACCCCGAGTGATACTTTTCACACCTTTGGCATAGCTGCTTCTGATTGTTGTTGTTGTTGCGGTTATTATTGTTGTTGGGATGATTGTTGTAGTTGCTGTTGTTGTTGTTGTTGTTGTTGTTGTTGTTGTTGGGCCGTTTGTTGTAGTTGCGATTGATGTTGCGATTGTTGGGATAGTTGTTGCGATTATTGTTGTAATTGCTGTTGTTGTTGTATTGGTGATTCTTATCACTGTTTTCCTCCCACTTTCTTTTGACTTGCTTCACATTGGCCTCTTCAGCAGTCTGTTCTTTAATTCTTTCTTCAATCTGGTTCACTAGTTTGTGAGCCATTCTACATGCCTGTTGTATGGAGGCGGGATCGTGTGAACTTATATCTTCTTGGATTCTTTTCGGTAATCCTTTCACAAACGCGTCGATCTTCTCTTCCTCATCTTCGAACGCTCCCGAACACAATAGGCATAATTCTGTGAATCGTCTTTCGTACGTGGTAATATCAAATCCTTGGGTTCGTAACCCTCTAAGTTCTGTCTTGAGCTTATTGACCTCGGTTCTGGGACGGTACTTCTCGTTCATCAAGTGCTTGAATGCTGACCACGGTAGTGCGTAAGCATCATCTTGTCCCACTTACTCTAGATAGGTATTCCACCAAGTTAACGCAGAACCTGTGAAGGTATGCGTAGCGTACTTCACTTTGTCCTCTTCAGTACACTTACTTATGGCAAACACCTATTTGACCTTCTCGGTCCACCGTTTCAATCCGATCGGTCCTTCGGTTCCATCAAATTCCAAAGGTTTGCAGGCAGTGAATTCTTTGTAGGTGCATCCTACACGATTTCCTGTACAGCTAGATCCAAGGTTATTATTGGTATGTAGCGCAGCCTGTACTGCGGCTATGTTTGAAGCAAGAAAGGCACAAAATTCCTCTTCGCTCATATTCAAGGTGTGTCGAGTAGTCGGTGCCATTTCCTTCAAAATAGTCAAATGAAACGAGTTAATCATATAGAATATCAAGAGTAGTCAATAGTATTTCGTAGCGTAATATGAACTTATTTATAAAAGCTCTTTCTTCATATTAGCGTTTTGTACTCTTTAATTCGGGTAGTACCTACCCGTTAAGTTCATACTTAGTAGCTAACATACCATTTCAACTACTACAATTCTATATGAAAAACTAATCACAAAAAAAATATCATATTCAAACCTTTATACAATAACTTGCAAACTTACAATACCGCTTTTTTTACATATAGCATGAAATATAGCACATAAAACTTTGATACAAAGTAGTTGCGAAGATAATTCTAGTTATTAAATAAGGCGTTCAGCAAAGGCAATAAAGACACGTAATTCATACGTCCAGAAACAAGTCATGCATTCTGGTTTTACTAATACCACTTCCCATCCTTGGTTTTGTAGAACATAACCGTTATGACCGATAGTAAGACAATGTGTTGTAACGTCGTCAAAAGGATGAAGGTTACGTAATGACCAACAGTCTCTTAATAACCTAAAAACCTCATTTCTTACCCCAATTACCGACTCTGTCACTTGTGGGAACGTTTTTTTTAATAGTTGTAGCCCAATGTTCTTGTTCTCACTTTGGTGAGAAGCGAACATTACTAACCCGTAAGCATAACATGCTTCTTTATGTTGCATGTTAGCCACTTTTTCTAAATCACGAAGTCCTATATTCGGATATATTGAGTCAAAATAATTTCTTAACCCGTTGCGTAAAATAGCATTTGGGTTCCCCGCAATATATGCGTCAAAGTAAACACATCGTAACTTATGGATTTCCCAATGTGATATCCCCCATCTTTCGAACGAAAGCCTTTTATAAATCAAGGCATTCTTGGAACGTTCTTCGAATGTCTTACAAACTGATCTCGCCTTAAATAGTTGTGCCGAGGAATTCTGACCGACTCTAGACAAGATTTCATCAATCATGTCTCCGGGTAGGTCTCTAAAAATATTGGGTTGTCTATCCATTTTGTGTTTTGATACTGTAAAATAGACAAGAGTTAGATTCATAAAAAAAAAATACTTATTAATACAAGCAATTTTTACATATATCATAAAGCATAAGCACACTATATTACATATATTACACCACACGAATACAACTATCTTATTCCGACTCGCTCGTTTCTTCTTCTTCGGTTTAGTTCGTTTTGCCAAGTTTCTAGGGATATATGATGTTCCCCTAATACGAGCTGTCGTTTTCCACATTGGTTTAGAAAAACCTGGTGGTTTAGAGGTTCCCGGGTTATTGTCACAACTTAAGAAATACGGGTGTTGATGATACATATAAAGTTCATCGGGTTTGGAATCAAATTTATCTATTTTTATGCCCTTTCCCTTATTGTTCTCTTTTGCCTTATTAAATTGTATCGGGGTAATTTCTATAACATCATCAGAATCCTTGTCGGGATCCGATTCATCAGAGAATTGGTAATCCTCCCAATACTTTGCTTCCTTGGCGGAAACACCATTGACCATAATTAACTTTGGTCAGTTGGTTGAGGATTTTCTTCTACTTAACCGTTTTATTATTTCCCCCACTGGTTCTATTTCTTCTTTCGGTTCCGATTCTTCTTCCGGTTCCGATTCTTCTTCCGGTTCCGACTCTTCTCCCGGTTCCTCTTCGGGAACTTGTGAATCAGTCCACGAATCATTCTAATTTACATTTGACTCTTCATTATTATTAGGTGAGTCAATGGGACTTGTTCTAGAGGTAGAAATCTATCACATAATATCAAACGCGTTAAGAGATTAATATATCACATAATATTCACATGTTAAAAATATATAGTTTCCAACAAAATTTGTTAAGCAATCATTTTTCAAGTAAACACGGTCGAAGTCCAGACTCACTAATGCATCCTAACAAACTCGATAAGACACACTAATGCAAAATTCTGGTTCTCTAAGACCAACGCTCGGATACCAACTGAAATGTCCCATTCTTATTGATTAAAAACGTTCCATATTAATTGATTTCGTTGCGAGGTTTTGACCTCTATATGAGACGTTTTTCAAAGACTGCATTCATTTTAAAACAAACCATAACCTTTATTTCATCAATAAAGGTTTAAAAAGCTTTACGTAGATTATCACATAATGATAATCTAAAATATCCTGTTTACACACGACTATTACATAATGGTTTACAATACAAATATGTTACAACGAAAGAAGTTTCTTGAATGCAGTTTTTACACAATATCATACAAGCATGGACTCCAAATCTTGTCCTTATTTAAGTATGCGACAGCGGAAGCTCTTAATATTCACCTGAGAATAAACATGCTTTAAACGTCAACAAAAATGTTGGTGAGTTATAGGTTTAACCTATATATATCAAATCGTAACAATAGACCACAAGATTTCATATTTCAATATACATCCCATACATAGAGATAAAAATCATTCATATGGTGAACACCTGGTAACCGACATTAACAAGATGCATATATAAGAATATCCCCATCATTCCGGGACACCCTTCGGATATGATATAAATTTCGAAGTACTAAAGCATCCGGTACTTTGGATGGGGTTTGTTAGGCCCAATAGATCTATCTTTAGGATTCGCGTCAATTAGGGTGTCTGTTCCCTAATTCTTAGATTACCAGACTTAATAAAAAGGGGCATATTCGATTTCGATAATTCAACCATAGAATGTAGTTTCACGTACTTGTGTCTATTTTGTAAATCATTTATAAAACCTGCATGTATTCTCATCCCAAAAATATTAGATTTTAAAAGTGGGACTATAACTCACTTTCACCAAATATCACTTCGTCGAGAATTTAACTTGGCCACGGGTTGATTCACGAACCTATAACAATATATACATATATAAAAATATAATATAAATATATTCACAATATTTTCTTCATTACGTGTTGATGATTTTTAGTTGTCCAGTTAGCGGTCCGATGTTAGAAGTCCACAATTGATCGTACATGAATAAATTAATATATATATCTTGAATCAATCCACGACCCAGTGTATACATATCTCAGTATTGATCACAACTCAAACTATATATATTTTGGAATCAACCTCAACCCTGTATAGCTAACTCCAACATTCACATATAGAGTGTCTATGGTTGTTCCGAAATATATATAGATGTGTCGACATGATAGGTTGAAACATTGTATACGTGTCTACGGTATCTCAAGATTACATAATATACAATACAAGTTGATTAATTTATGGTTGGAATAGATTTGTTACCAATTTTCACGTAGCTAAAATGAGTAGTTTTTACCAATTTTGTTTTGCTCGCCATTTCTTCGTTTCTAATCTGTTTTGAGTGATTTAAGTGGCCAAGGTTTCGTATTAAACTTGAATTTATGAAAATAAACAGAAAAAGTATAGGTTTATAGTCGGAAATACAAGTTACAAGTTGTTTTTGAATGAGGTAGTCATTTCCGTCGAAAGAACGACATCTTGATGACTGTTTTGAAAAACATACTTTCACTTTGAGTTTAACCATGATTTTTGGATATGGTTTCATGTTCATAAGAAAAATCATTTTCCCAGGAGTATAGCTTTTAAATCAAAGTTTTTCATAGTTTTTAATTATCCAAACCAAAACAGCCCCCGGTTGTAACTACGACGGCGTAAATCCGGTTTTATGGTGTTTATCGTGTTTCCGAGTTTTAAATCATTAAGTTAGCATATCATATAGATATAGAACATGTGTATAGTTTATTTTAAAAGTGTAGTTAGAAGGATTAACTTTATTTGCGAACAAGTTTAGAATTAACTAAACTATGTTCTAGTGATTACAAGTTTACCACTTCGAATATGATAGCTTTTCATGTATGAATCGAATGATGTTATGAACATCATTACTACCTTAAGTTCCTTGGATAAACCTACTGGAAAATAAAAAAATGGATCTAGTTTCAACGAATCCTTGGATGGCTCGAAATTCTTGAAGCAGAATCATGACACGAAAACAAGTTCAAGTAAGATCATCACTCGAAATAAGATTGTTATAGTTATAGAAATTGAACCAAAGTTTGAATATGAGTATTACCTTATATTAGAAAGATATCTTACTGTAAATAAGAAAGATTTCTTGAGGTTGGATGATCACTCTACAAGATTGGAAGTAAGCTAGCAAACTTGGAAGTATTCTTGATTTCATGAAACTAGAACTTGTAGAATTTATGAAGAACACTTAGAACTTGAAGATAGAACTTGAGAGAGATCAATTAGATGAAGAAAATTGAAGAATGAAAGTGTTTTTAGGTGTTTTTGGTCGTTGGTGTATGGATTAGATATAAAGGATATGTAATTTTGTTTTCATGTAAATAAGTCATGAATGATTACTCATATTTTTGTAATTTTATGAGATATTTCATGCTAGTTGCCAAATGATGGTTCCCACATGTGTTAGGTGACTCACATGGGCTGCTAATAGCTGATCATTGGAGTGTATATACCAATAGTACATGCATCTAAAAGTTGTGTATTGTACGAGTATGAATACGGGTGCATACGAGTAGAATTGTTGATGAAACTGAACGAGGATGTAATTGTAAGCATTTTTGTTAAGTAGAAGTATTTTGATAAGTGTCTTGAAGTCTTTCAAAATTTTATGAATACATATTAAAACACTACATGTATATACATTTTAACTGAGTCGTTAAGTCATCGTTAGTCGTTACATGTAAGTGTTGTTTTGAAACCTTTAGGTTAACGATCTTGTTAAATGTTGTTAACCTAATGTTTATAATATCAAATGAGATTTTAAATTATTATATTATCATGATATTATGATGTATGAATATCTCTTAATATGATATATATATATACATTAAATGTCGTTACAACGATAATCGTTACATATATGTCTCGTTTCAAAATCATTAAGTTAGTAGTCTTGCTTTTACATATGTAGTTCATTGTTAATATACTTAATGATATGTTTACTTATCATAATATCATGTTAACTATATATATAACCGTATATATGTCATCATATAGTTTTTACAAGTTTTAACGTTCGTGAATCACCGGTCAACTTGGGTGGTCAATTGTCTATATGAAACCTATTTCAATTAATCAAGTCTTAACAAGTTTGATTGCTTAACATGTTGGAAACACTTAATCATGTAAATAACAATTTCATTTAATATATATCTATAAACATGGAAAAGTTCGGGTCACTACAGTACCTACCCGTTAAATAAATTTCGTCCCGAAATTTTAAGCATTTGGAGGTGTTGACGTATCTTCTGGAAATAAATGCGGGTATTGCTTCTTCATCTGATCTTCTCGTTCCCAGGTGAACTCAGGTCCTCTACGAGCATTCCATCGAACCTTAATAATTGGTATCTTGTTTTGCTTAAGTCTTTTAACCTCACGATCCATTATTTCGACGGGTTCTTTGATGAATTGAAGTTTTTCGTTGATTTGGATTTCATCTAACGGAATAGTGAGATCTTCTTTATTAAAACATTTCTTCAAATTCGAGACATGGAAAGTGTTATGTACAGCTGCGAGTTGTTGAGGTAACTCAAGTCGGTAAGCTACTGGTCCGACACGATCAATAATCTTGAATGGTCCGATATACCTTGGATTTAATTTCCCTCGTTTACCAAATCGAACAACACCTTTCCAAGGTGCAACTTTAAGCATGACCATCTCTCCAATTTCAAATTCTATATCTTTTCTTTTAATGTCAGCGTAGCTCTTTTGTCGACTTTGGGCGGTTTTCAACCGTTGTTGAATTTGGATGATCTTCTCTGTAGTTTCTTGTATTATCTCCGGACCCGTAATCTGTCTATCCCCCACTTCACTCCAACAAATTGGAGACCTGCACTTTCTACCATAAAGTGCTTCAAACGGCGCCATCTCAATGCTTGAATGGTAGCTGTTGTTGTAGGAAAATTCTACTAACGGTAGATGTCGATCCCAACTGTTTCCGAAATCAATAACACATGCTCGTAGCATGTCTTCAAGCGTTTGTATCGTCCTTTCGCTCTGCCCATCAGTTTGTGGATGATAGGCAGTACTCATGTCTAGACGAGTTCCTAATGCTTGCTGTAATGTCTGCCAAAATCTTGAAATAAATCTGCCATCCCTGTCAGAGATAATAGAGATTGGTATTCCATGTCTGGAGACGACTTCCTTCAAATACAGTCGTGCTAACTTCTCCATCTTGTCATCTTCTCTTATTGGCAGGAAGTGTGCTGATTTGGTGAGATGATCAACTATTACCCAAATAGTATCAAAACCACTTGCAGTCCTTGGCAATTTAGTGATGAAATCCATGGTAATGTTTTCCCATTTCCATTCCGAGATTTCGGGTTGTTGAAGTAGACCTGATGGTTTCTGATGCTCAGCTTTGACCTTAGAACACGTCAAACATTCTCCTACGTATTTAGCAACATCGGCGGAAGATTTCTTTAATACCTGAGAATAAACATGCTTTAAAGTGTCAACCAAAAGGTTGGTGAGTTCATTAGTTTATCATAATCGATCATTTTCATCATTTTAATAGACCACAAGAATTTCATTTCCATTACTCATAAATATACGTCCCATGCATAGAGACAAAAATCATTCATATGGATTGAACACCTGGTAACCGACATTAACAAGATGCATATAAGAATATCCCCTATCATTCCGGGACATCTATCCGACATGATAAAACAACATCGAAGTACTAAAGCATCCGCTACAACAGATGGGGTTCGTTAGGCCCAATAGATCTATCTTTAGGATTCACGTCAATTAGTAGACTGGTTTACTAATTCTTAGGCTACCAAGCAAAAGGGGCATATTCGGCTTCGATCATTCAACCATATAATGTAGTTTCGATTACTTGTGTCTATTTCGTAAAACATTTATAAAAGCAGCGCATGTATTCTCAGTCCCAAAAATATATATTGCAAAAGCATTTAAAAAGGAAGCAAATGAAACTCACAATACGATATTTTGTAGTAAAAATATGCATACGATGGAACTGAACAATGCAGGGTTGGCCTCGAATTCACGAACCTATATCAGTTATATATATTAAAACATATAATAACATTTAAACAAGTTGATTTTATTAATATACTAGTTTTATTAATGGTTTATATGTTACCCCAAATAAATATATTAATTATATTGATTTTATATATTTTAATTACATAGTTAATATTTATATATATCGGATTCTTATTAATGTATTTTAATTAAAACATATATGATATATTAAAATTTATATAAGGTTATATTAAAATATATTTATATCTTTATGTAATTTAATTAATAATAAAAAAAATATTTTATTTTGAAAACAAAATAGTTTGTAAGATTAACATAGGTATTATATGTGTTAGATACATTTTATGTAAGTAATATATGTTGTAATAATAGTAATGATAATAATAATAATAATAATAATAATAATAATAATAATAATAATAATAATAATAATAATAATAATAATAATAATAATAATAATAATAATAATAATAATAATAATAATAGAATACAACCTTTAAAGAAAACAAGCTCCTAAAAATAAAACGACATTGTCCGGACTCGAACCCAAGACCTCTCGTTAACCCAAAACCTCCTCATACCATCCCTCTGTTACTACTTTTCTGTTTTAATTCAAGATTCAAATATATTTAACCCTTTAGTTTCGGTTTTCTTATTTTCTCTTCTTCTCATCATCAATCTTCGGTATCATCATGCACAACATCATCATCATTCATCCTTAACATCATATAAGCGAGTTTTATCATCATAATCAAATCATTCGTGAAGCCACAGGAACATGATGAATACTGCAGCGGTTTATAATTTAGCCTATATATATACTTCGCCCACATAGAAAAACATGCATGGATCTCGGCCCAAGTACATAAAACGAGTTTCATGGCCCTAAAACAAATTTATAAACATGGTGGCCCAACAAACCCCTTGTAACAACATGATATCCTTATATTCTGTAACAATTCTATTCCCTTATTTATTAATAATCAAGTGGGTTTATTAGGTTAATGGTTGTCGGCCACTAAGAAAAGAAAAGAAATGCATGCAGCACTCTTCGACAAAAACATATATATAAACGTACAGCTGTGTATTCGAACAGTTCTTGGTTGGTTTCATAAGTAGAGCAGGTCATAGGTTAATGGTTGTGGCCTGGTTCGATTAAAATAAGACAGAAGTTGAGCATTAGCAACTACAGCTAATCATGGTGATTTGGTGACGTTTGATGGTTGCAGTAGCAGAAACAACGAGTAGCGAGCAGAGAATAAAAAGGCTAGAACTGTTATAGCAGTAATAATGACAACGAGTGGTGTTTTGTTATTTTATTTTGGTCTGATCATAAATAGTAACAGGGGGAAATTAGCAATGGTTGAAGGTTGTTTATGGTGTTTGGATTGGTGGGGTTTACAAGGTGGTGATGATGGGTTAACATAAACGGGAAGCAAGAAAAAGGGTGTTCAACAAAAGATAGAATAGAAACATGAAGATGGTACTAGGTGATGGCGGTCGTGAGATGGACGGTTGGTGGTTCGATTATCGTGGTGTTAAAACGAACGGAACAGTAGCAGCAATAATAATGGGTTTTTGTTTTGTTTGAGTAACCGAAAGAAAGGGTAGCAGAAGAACCCATTTGTTGTAGTCGATAGGTGAGGTTCTTGTTTTGAAGATAGAGATAGATAATGTTGAGTTTGGTTTGATAACACATACCGTGGAAGTGATTGATGAGTTTGCAGCCGTCTTGTGGTACTTTGATGGTCACAGAAAATAGAATGATTTAAACAAGAAGTAGAGAATAGTGGTGATGATGGTTTGGTATTTTGGTTTACAACTTGTGATTAAAACAGAAAGATTGAGTAAGTGATGGTGGTGGAAGGTGACTTCGAATGTGATGATTTGAATGGTGTTCATAGGATGGTGGGTGTCGATCATAATGACAACGAATAGACGGTACTTGGTGTTTGATTATGATGAAGGTGGTTCAATGGTGTTAGAAGGTGGATGGTGATGGTGATCGAATCTTGGTGGTGATGGGTGGTGATAGATGAAAGGAATGGTTTGGTCGAACACAGTAACAAGGCAAGGGAAAACTGGTTGTGATTAATGGTTGTGAAAGTGAAGAAGAAGAATGAACTCCTTGTTTGAAATATCTCCCCAATGTATATGTATATGTTTATTAACTAAGAGAATATATAGATTAGATAGATGGTGGGATATCAATTAGGAATAGAAAAGTAGTGTGGATGATTGAATTGTAAATGGATTGTTTAGTTGATTGTACATAAAATTTAAATAGAAAGTGATTGAGAAAAGGAAAGGTAGCAGAAAGTAGTCTTAGTGAATTTTGTTGTTTGTTGGTTTATTCAATGTACGTGTGTATATAGATTAGAAATAGAACAAAGAAACCAAAATATATACAGTAAATCTTGATATAAATTTACATTCACGGATAGAGTTTAGCCAAAAGAGAAAAGAAATATATTATATAAATATACAAACATGTGATAATATTAGCCGTCACCATTTACGGACTAGATTTCGTACTCTGTCGTTAATCAGTGGCGGATAAAAGTATTCGGAAAAATCCCAAATTTTTATTTTAAGTTTCTTTAATTATTTCAGTCATTATGGTATAAAATTCAGTCATTAACTATGAAATAAACATTTCATTAATTATTCACTCCCAACCCCAAGTAAAATATAAAAAATTTAACAAATAGTTCCTAACTATATTTTTAATAAGCCTATAATTTATAAAACTCATTTTCGGATCACTGTTTATTTTAAAATCACATAAGTTCGTTTATAACTTGTTTATTATCAATCGAAACATTAAACGAGTATTACAATCATTTAATATTTATTTATACTTTAATTATATATAGAGATATATTTTAAATAATAGTTATTATAATATCCTATTTTTATTTTATTAATTTTTAATAATAACAACATATAATACTTCAAATTATATTTCAAATTATTATATATATACATACACACATATCTAATTACAATTAATTGTTCGTGAATCGTCGAGAGCAGTCGAAGGTCAAATGAATATATGAACATCGTTTCAAAATTTTCTATACTCAACATTACATATTTTGCTTATCGTATCGAAATCATATAAAGATTAAGTTTAAATTTAGTCGGAAATTCCCGGGTCGTCACAATATTTACATATTCTGGTTGCATATATCTGGATACGTATATATCAAATTTCCTATTTTTGATATATAATTATATTAATAATGATAATCATAATAATACAATAATAATAATAATACTACTAATAATAATAATACTAATACTAGTAATAATAATAATAATAATAACTATAGTAATAATAATAATAATAATAATAATAATAATAATAATAATAATAATAATAATAATAATAATAATAATAATAATAATAATAATAATAATAATAATAATAATAATAATAATACTTAATGATAATATTAGTAATGATAATACTATAAATTAGATAAGTGGTAATAATAATCATACTTCTAATTCTTAGGAAATAATAACAATTATCATAATAATAACAATAATCAGTAATAATAATGATAATAATAATAGTATAATAATATTATTAATATCGATAATGAAAAAAAAATAATCATAATAATACCAATGATATATAACAAATTATGTGTATCAATTCTGATATTGTTATTAATGTTAATGATAATAATGAAGATAATAATAATATTAATGCAACTACATTTTAACTTGTAATTAATATTATGCATTATTATTTATTTTATATTTACTAATTATATAATATATTCCTTTTATTAATAACTTAATTATTATATATATTACTTTAAATTTTTAATTCAATTTAAATGATTTGTTTGTATTATATTAATTTGAATTTAAATTAATATATACACTTATTATTATAATTACATATATACACATACATATTTATTTATAACAATCGTTCGTGAATCGTCGGGAATAGTCAAAGGTTAACTGAATCCATCTAAACAGTTTTCAAAAATTTTAAGACTCAACATTACAGACTTTGCTTATCGTGTCGAGATCATATAAAGATTAAGTTTAAATTTGGTCGAAAATTTCCGGGTCGTCACAGCGTGCAGCAGACTCTAATGCATAACCCCAAAAAGACGGTGGTAGAGTAGTCAGACTCGTCATAGATCAAACCATATCAAGTAAAGTTCGATTCATCCATTCAGACTCACCATTGAGTAATGGTGTGTGAGGTGAAGTGAATTGTAAGACAATCCCACAATTCTACAGGTGGTCCAAAAACTCTTGACTCATATACTCACTTCATCCATCAGAGTGAAGTGATTTAATGATATTTCTAAGCTGACTCTTTATTTTATTTTGAAAGACTTTTGAACATTTCAAAAACTTCATGTTTATGTTTCAGCAATTAAAACATAACCATATCTACTATAACCATCGGTTATTGTAACGAAGTAAGACTTACCATTTCTAGACATTGTTCTAAAAGGCCACATACATCAATATGTATTAGTCCTAAAAGATATGTAGCTCTTTCACCTAAGTCGGAGAAATGAGCTTTTGTCATCCTTTCACATAAACATTACTCACATACATCAAATGAATCAAAGCCATTTGATTCCAAAAGTCCATAAGAATGAAGTTTTGAAATGCGTTGTTTATATGACCAAGATGACAATGTCATAGATAGGTCTTATTCAAGCGTTGCTTGAATTACTTGGCGGTACAGGTATACATATAATTCTCATTTGAAATCACACCATGCATATCAATTTCAAAAATACCATCACTTGGATAGGCATTAAGATAAAAAAAAAATATTATCCTTAGAAATTGAAATATCAAAGTGCGTAAATAAAAGTTTAAAACCAGCATCTTTCAAATCATATTGCTCCTAATACTAGGAGCATAATAACGTTGTTCCAACAAAACAATAAGACCACTTGGAAGAGTAAGCTCATAGTGACCAATGGTTTCAATCGAATCTTGATTCCCAATTCCCACTCGCAAATCCAGTGTGCCTTTCTTTAGTCTATTATTTCTTCTCATTCCCTTTATATTGTTACAGGTGTGAAGGCCACAACCGATTAACAATGATCTAGGAATCACTAGAAGAAGTATATAACTATATATGAAATATACTAGAGATTTCTAATCTTACCAGCATTGCCTTTTCTCAGCTCAGGTTGGTAGATAGGAAAGCTTCCTTCTCCAATTGCCAACCTTTCCACAATGGAAACATTCGACGTCTTTTGTTGGGATTTACTTCTTGGAAGGTGGAATTTTTTCCTGGCAAATGATTTACCATATCCCTTCCACAAAGTATTCGACTTATTCTTTTTCACCCTTTCATCCTAATTCTCCTACTCATCGAACAACTTCCGATAAGCATTTTGCTGAGCAGCAGGAGCTGTGCAAATAGGAGGATCAGATAAGGGTTCTAATTTTGTTCAACTTCCATTCATGCTTGAGAACAATTTTCAGGTTGTAGTGCCAGTCTAGGAAGTTTGAACATTGAGTTTATCCTTCTTCAACAAAGAAGGAAGTGTGTTTTGGTTTACGTTTTGATTATTTGACATCTACAACAGATCTAAGATTCAATTTAGTATTTTCGATATTGAGCTTTAATAAATTAACTACCCAAGTTTTTATAATATTTTTAAAAAACAATTAATTTACGAAAGCCTAAGATCCACATAGAGGTTCCATAGCCACATATGTTGATCAGCTAGCAGTTATGGAGTCTATTGGTAGGTAGCAGGTACCAATTGCATTACAAGTACAACTCTTAGATATTTATGGTACCTAGAGATATATGTAGTCCAACAAACCACTATTATCTAATGGCATGTTTGTCTCATCCTTGCGTCGAACTCAGGTCTCACCATGAATACGATTAAGTCGTCCAATTTGGAAACAGTGGAAATTCACGCTAGTCTCACTAGATCGAAAAATCCACCTCGTGGCTATAATTCAGCCTAGTCTCACTAGATCGGAAAAATAACGAGGAGTGTTTGCAAGCTCATTGAATGGCATGACTTAAATTTGACGGGTATTTTAGAAAACGTTCGTGTCAACGAATAATGCGTGCACACAAGATTCGCTACAATATTAGTTAAAAAACTATATTTTAACCAATTATATATATGTCAATCGTGTTTATGCGTCTAGTTTGTTATTTTATTATATATATAAAAATAACAAATACACATTGTGTATCGTTTTAAAACAGTTTTAAAAGATGTTGCCCATATATATTATTTGAGTTTCAAAAAATATTTAACTTTAAACTCGTTAGAGTTTAACTTTTTAAAATCATCAATTTTAATCTTGAAACTTGTTATCGGTTTTATTTGATGTTTTCATCAAAAACATTTAGCATATATTATAATCAACAACTAAATATAAATGCATAAAATAAAACACAACCATGCATCACACACACATAGCCTAGCTCAAAAATTCTATGCTTGATCCCATGAGCCGACATGGGATCATGTCACACCCCCTAAAATGGACCAGGGGTAATTGTGACCAATCATATCATAACACAGTTGTATAAACGAGTACGACTCTATATGAGACTTTTTAAATAAAACCTTTGTTAATAAAACAGCGGAAGCAGTAATACATGTTTACATTATTATTAAAACGTAAAATAAATATTTATGAACTAAAATATAATATGTGATGTGGACTCCATGCAAGCATCAAATCTATCATCACAAAGTTGCAAACAGCTAGCTCAATCATCACCTGAGACAAAACATGCTTAAAGTGTCAACCAAAAAGGTTGAGTGAAATTCACAGGTTTATAAATAATATCCAAAGTTTTAGACCACAAGATTTAGTTTAAAGTTGATTGATATAGAAATATCAATCTAAAAGTATTGCTGCATTTTGTAATATCGCTACTAAACAAGTTTACCCTATGACACCTTGTACTGTCAGTGTCGTTGAATCATTATTATGTAACCAAAGACCAACGGTCGAATGGTTAGAGACGTTACTCTCAATAGGCCTACTCACAATAATTAAGTTTGCATTTAAACGTAGCAATTGATGATATTACGGTAGGAATTTAGCATGAATCAAAGCATGACAGCATAGTTAACAATTTAGTACTTGTGTCTAAGCGTAAAACAGTTATAAAGCAAGCATGTGTCTCACCCCAAAAGTTATAAATAGTTAAGTAAACAGTAAAAGTGGGGCTATGAAAATCACCTTAGTAGCATAAAAGAGTATTCCACGAAAGAATTGAACGGAAGGACGTGACCGAGATCTCAACCTAGAGATAGAATGTATGATCAGACATTGCCTAACAGACAATAGTATATAGTACTATATTGATAGTAATGGTTCACTAAAGAATTTCCATTTTCGTACAAATTCAATTACATATTCTAATTTTGACATATCAGAATCCAAGTAAAGCTTTAGCAGGTGTTATCTTCCTAAAGATTACTAAATTCATATATATATTCATTCATATTTTGTGATGAATTATCACGTCAAACCACTAAAATTAGAACCGTTGATGGTTACATCCTACGCTTAAACACTTCAAATACAAAATTCTTGAAAACACCTCGGATTGATAATCAATGATTCAGATTCGTTAACCTTGAGAATGCTGACGAAGCAGCAAAAGCTATAGGTGGTCTTAATGGCCAAAAGTTTGATGATAAAGAATGACATATTGAAAGAGCTCAGATTTAGAACTGAAAAACATATTGAGCTAACCATGAAGGAGACCATGGACAAATCACAAGGACTAAACCTGTAATCAAAGAATCTAGATGATTCGAATTCTGATGAACACCACAAAAGATCTCCTTACGCATTCTAAATCCTTACAGAAGAATTTTCCTCATTATCATTGGATCTTAGAAAATTTTAAGATATCATCGTATCTTTCGTTATAAATATCCTCTATATTTCTGAAGATACCTTCATAACTATTCTTGTCCAAAATTATTTATCACTTCGCACTATCTGTGTTACATAATAAAGGAAACTGTTTTAGTTTCTATATTTCTATAACATACAAGTTTAAATTTTGAAGGATTTGAGGTAGTGTTGGGAATTGAAGCATGAGTTAGTATAATATAATGACGTCAGGCCAACGTGATTATATTACAGTAAGTCATGCTAAATTTTTAATGGAAGATGATGATTGATAGACTTTATAATCATCATTTGCCATGTTACATGACTTTTACATTCTACTTAACCTCTGAACATATCAAGAACATATATTCTTGATAGTTCTATCCTTAGTAATTCGACAAATCAAATCGTGCTATTACCTTTCCTTCTGCTTTGTATATTATGATCATTCGAAACTTCATACCTACGAATTCTAGACCATTATTCGCTTGACTTGAAGTCGGGAAGGAAAAACAAGAGCATAGAGCTCCGACATATAAGGAAAAATATAAAGCCCGATAACAACACGAAAATTACAAACCGTGTATATCAATGCGTATAGCAACATAAAGACACGGGAGAATTAAAAACACTATAACCCCAAGGTAATTGTAGAAGTAAACAGATTCCTCTGGGGGTAAATGAAAAAGAAGAATGACAGAAACGATAGTCAGAAAAATATCCAGGATAAGAACTGGATGGAGCATTTTCACAATCTTTGGAAGTATGAATCCAGAAAGAAAGTATAGAAGTGGTGAAGATAATGAAACAAAAGAAGCTAATTTATAGCAAAATTCTAGACACAACAATCAAGGCAATTTTAATTTCCTTAATTACCGGAGAATCAAATCTTATACAGATTATAAAGATTTCCTTTAAATCCCTTGAATTTCGGAAATCACCTTTAATTATGTCAAAAGTTAAGGCAAACTGATATTTTCTTATTTCAAACTTTTAAGATAACTTCATTTATACTCTTCCTATAATCGAATCGTTTTATCTATATTACCCAATGTTGATAAAACAATATTTTCAACTCATATTTATCATTCTTGTTGTAAAGAATGACAATCTCTATCAAATTTCACGACTATGATTTTCATGAACTCCTCTCTATTTTGTCTACCCTAGCGTGGTGACATAAACGCTCAAGGTTTAAATGAGCTCGATATTATTCATAACACATTTTATATATCCAATTTACTGAAATGACTTGTATAACATCATCATTTTGAATGATCTCCGCATTAATAATAAAATGCACTTCGTAGAAGAACTTGTAGAAATTATGGTTTGTATGATTTTAATTCTTGAAATAGAACAATATTCTATCCGTTGGAATTCACGCAAGGTCCAGAGCATACCTGGGAACGTGAAAACCAAATAAAACGTAAATATCCTCGTCTATGTACGAACAACACCGATTAATGGCAACAACTAAATTTCGGGACGAAATTTCTTTTAACGGGTAGGTACTATAACAACCCTCATATTTCCATACCTGAATTGACTAATTTGACTATAGGGTTGTTATCCATACGTAATATATAATTAAATTTGACATTGATCAAATATTTATTTTTAGTCGACACTTTTTGTTAACTAAAGTTTACACTAATTATATAAAATAACTTTAGTTAATATTAATATTAATGCGTATTATATTTAAAACTATATGAAACATAATTATTAATTAAATGATAAGTTATTTTAATCATTATATATATATTTTTAGCTTATAAAAAAAGAGATTTTTTTATAAATTAAATAATGAGCCCATGAATTTTGAATAAATATTTTCAAAAACAAAAACTTATTAAAAACATTTTTAACATGTTTTTATTTTTTATCAATATTGGCACCTTTATTTTATTTATATTTTTTCTTTTCACCAACCATTTTTTTCCTATAAATACCCACTTCCATTTCATAAAAACTTGTATCAAATCTTTGGAAAAACTCTCTCACAAACTTGGGAAAGTACTTGAGGTATTTTCTATATTTTTTATCGAATTGCTTTTATTTTTTTGTATATTCTTTAAAAATTCTAATTTAATATATATAAATTATTTTTACATGTTATAATTAGTATTATAAGTATTATGATGTATAAAAATAATTTTGATAATTTATGGAATATTATTTATAATTAAATACGAATTATGTAGTATTTAAACATAAAAACAATATAAAATTCGTAATAAAATATTAAACAGTAATAAAAATAATTATAATTTTTTTTTGAGATTATTATACTTTTATAAACAAGTGAAAATTATAAAAATTAAATAAATGGGACGATTAGTATTTAAAAAGAATTTACTTTTGCATTATTCTAAACCGAGAGAAATAATAAAGAAAATACAAAATAAATACAAACGTGTATTAAATATTTTTATAAAATTTTTATATGATTAGTAGCATCACTAGATACTTTAAAAAAATATAAAAATTAATTTTAAATTATTTTTCCTATTTATTTAATTATAGGCCGATTACAATGATTAAATAATTAGAAAACATTAAATAAATAATATTTTGATATAAAATTTGATTTAATAATTTTTATAACATTTTTACATAATATATAACCTGTAAAAAATATAAAATTATTTATTTAGGTCGATTTAATATTTATTACCTAATTAAATTTGATTAATATAAACCGAGTATATATATAAAGAAAAGTGGGAAATAAATACAAAAAATTGTTAAAATTATTTTTATAAAATATCCTACTGAATTGTATAATTAACTAAGTTTATAAAAATTATAAATATAATATTTAATGAATTAATATTCGAATTAACATATATTAGTATGATTTTCGATTAACATAAGTATATTACATATACTAAATTAATATTATTATTATAACTTACTGTTAATAACTAAGTATACTATATAATAAAGTATAATGCTTATAATGTAAGTTAATAACAATACATTATTAATAAACACTTATTTTATAACTATACTAATTTAATAATAATAACTTATAGTATATAATATAAGATAATCAAATTGTTAATACATTAATAAATATAATATAACATATATAATAACATATAAACCTAAAGTGAAGGTTAATCAAAGATAATGTACAATTCATGTGAACTTCATCGCTACTCACGGTCGTAAGTGAATGATGTCTAGGTTGCCATTTATGGGTAAGCTTGTGGATCTCGAATGCCATGACTTAGATTCTGGTCAAGAGTCATGGGCCCCCGGTTACATCTGGTCATTCCTGACTTATTTGATAGCAATGAAGTTTGAGTAAAGTTATACAACGTCTTGCTAAAGATTAACCCGAACTTTCTAAAATTGAAAAATTACTATAAGTGGAAACTTTCCATAAATAGTAACCTTCCGAAAATGGAAATTCTTTAGTGAACCATTACTATCAATATAGTACTATATACTATTGTCTGTTAGGCAATGTCTGATCATATGTTCTATCTCTAGGTTGAGATCTCGGTCACGTCCTTCCGTTCAATTCTTTCGTGGAATACTCTTTTGTGCTACAAAGGTGAACTTCATAGCCCCACTTTTTACTATTTCATAACTGTTTTACAACTTTTGGGGTGAGATACATGCTTGCTTTATAACTGTTTTACGCTTAGACACAAGTACTAAATTGTTAACTATGCTGTCATGCTTTGATTCATGCTAAATCCCTACCGTAATATCGTTAATTGCTATGTTTAAATGCAAACTTAATTATTGTGAGTAGGCCTATTGAGAGTAACGTCTCTAACCATTCGACCGTTGGTCTTTGGTTACATAATAATGATTCCACGACACTGACAGTACAAGGTGTCATAGGGTAAACTTGTTTAGTAGCGATATTACAAAATGCAGCAATACTTTTAGATTGATATTTCTATATCAATCAACTTTAAACTAAATCTTGTGGTCTAAAATTTTGGATATTATTTATAAACCTTTGAATTTCACTCAACCTTTTTGGTTGACACTTTAAGCATGTTTTGTCTCAAGTGATGATTGAGCTAGCTGTTTGCAACTTTGTGATGATAGATTTGATGCTTGCATGGAGTCCACATCGCATATTATATTTTAGTTCATAAACATTTATTTTACGTTTTAATAATAATGTAAACATGTATTACTGCTTCCGCTGTTTTATTAACAAAGGTTTTATTTAAAAAGTCTCATATAGAGTCGTACTCGTTTATACAACTGTGTTATGATATGATTGGTCACAATTACCCCTGGTCCATTTTAGGGGGTGTGACAGATCAAGAGGTCAAACTAAGGGTAATATCGTAGCTCTCACTTGATTCAATAACCAAGTGAAAAACTTGACAAACGCCATCGTTGTTAACTTGACCTATTCGCCATCTTCTAAGTCAAACTTCACGTTGCATCTATATCTTCAATCTTCATCTTATTACATTTATTTAAAATTGAAAAATACAACTAATCTAATACTTTTATAATTTAGAATAAACATAAATAAATACTATGAAATTGAAAAATAAATAAAATACAACTTTGGCTTCAAAATGGCCTTTCTAATAAAATAAATAATCAACATGACATAATATTGTCGTAATCAACAATCACAACAATCATACATAGGTCGGGACATTATGGGCTATGTGTACAATCATAATTTTAATAACTACATTATTAAAACCTACATATGGCTTGTCCATGGTTAAAATGCATGTGTACAATCATGAAATACAACAATCAACAATTATAATAAATATTCAAACCATAATAATAAAATCTACAATTTAAATTAGTGATATTCTTTCAATCATATTTGTGCGTCATTAGGTTAAGTCTAAATCAACCGTGTTGACTTTAAAAACCAAAAAGGTTTCGACTTTCACCAATACACGACGAAGCTAAATCTAAAGAATAGTCACACGACAATTAAAACGGTGTAAAAGATACCACTGATGGAAAACCGTGTGTACTTTTAAATTTTATAAACGCAGCGGAACATATAAATAAACATCTTTTATTTTTATTACCATTAAAATAAACATCATTTATTTAATTATAAACTTTCACACGATACGGTTCCCAATAAGATCCAATTATACCACTAATAATTGTCAAGTAAAAATTTACAAAGAGGAGTTTAGATGTACCTTTAGCGAGCGATGCAAGAACGGTAGAAAGAACTCTCATTGTCTAGGTTGAAACATATATTCAAAGTGTATGAATATCTCTATGGTTGATCCACACAGCACGTCGAACAACACCAATCGGATGCTAGTCCGTGTATAACCCGAAAACAATATTCAAATATTGTTTAATGACTTGAAAAGCAAGACCAAAATCAAGTTTCTTTTATTCTTTGCGTTTGATGTTTGATGTTTTATTCTCACGCAACACCAATGAAAATAAAACAACTTAAATAATCAACATGATTATTATAAAAGAAACAAGTAGTTGATTTGGTTTAGAATACCTCGATGCCCACCATTTGGAAAATCATTTATATGCTTCTTTTTTTTTTATAGTGGAGTAGATAAACAAAACATGTCATCCTTTTTGTTTGTTTTTGATTTCCATCTACTCTTTATAGTATTAGACAACCACTCATAAACATACATCTTATCTTTTTTTGGTTTTTATCGACAAAGTCAATAAAGCAAAAAGTGACATCTATATTTTCTTCATAACGAGATTTACCGAATCATGTCATATTATTATTTTAACTCAAAATTAAAACATGGCCTAATTGCTTTTAATCAATCGGCCCATTTATTTTAATACTCATATTAAATCTTTTTCTTTAATAAATTTAATTAAATCAATTAAATAATGCTTTTCAAATTATAGTTTATAAATTATATATCAACAATATATAATAATTGGTGTCTAAATGCTAAAGTGTGTGACCCCATAGGCCTGTACATAATCGGTAGTATAAATTTGTGTTATGACGTGCATACTGAACCAACAAATTCATCATCATCATCAGGAAACTGCAATGTGGTTGTTGAAGCAAGCAAGTACACTGCTGATACTAATCCAAACACTCTTCAAATATCCCTATCCAGAAACGCCAAAATCACAATCTCTGGTATTAATATGAATATAAGTAATTTCATTTTAGGTTTTTAAATGAAAACCCCCTTTCATATTTGCATTATTTTTGGCAGTTGTGGATGATAATGCAAAGCCGAATGATTATTCTCCAGATAATGGTAATATATATATATATCACAATTAAACTGTACTATTAATGTGGATTGCTTTATCCAAACACTGTTGTTACTATGATTATGTTACTCAGATTGTTTTACTGCAAAATAACACGGGTTTGTATCAGTTGGACAAGTAGACACCAAGGGTAAAGCTCGAAGGTTACCAGTTAAGGCAGATATTAGGAAAGCTTTATGCTTTTCTGGTGGTTCAACATTAATGGTGGCTCATCTTCAAAACGAATGTGCAGATAACTATGCAGAGTCATTAAAGCTAATATCTTCTGTTTTAAAATTGATTCAGAAGTTATCGACTGTTCCTATGGTTCATAGGCAATGCTCTGGAGATGACAAACTGTTGAATAATAACCAGACATTTGATGGTGAGCCAATTTTTTATTTTATACAACAACAACAACAAAACCCAATACCACATGAGTGATGTATGGTGGAGTCAAATTTTTTTTTTTATATATAAGCCTTAAATATCAAGTCCATTATTTGTAATCATATTCAGTACATTTCCGATTTCTTTTGATAGGTTGTCAGGAGCACCTTGTTTGTTTGGACAATGTGGAATGCATGAATACAGAAAAAAGTGATGATAATAAATGTTCATGTTCTTCGGGTGGGTGCAAAGAAGAGAACTTGGGAAGCCTTAAACACCTCACTAAAGTAAAAAAAAAAAAGTCAAAGGAGGTCATCTGATTGTTTGTCAATCAGACAATGGTTGTCTTTCAACAAGTAATAATACTAATCAATGTTTTATGGGTTTAAGCCCCGTTAACATTTCTAAGTATGAAAATTTGGGAAACTGTGCCCAAGAAAGAAATTGCTATAGAATCATGTTGATGAATATTGCTAATGATGCTAAAAAATCAAATCTTACCATGGTACTATTATAGCTTAATGTTTTAGTATACTCTTAATTGCTATCTTTAATGTTCATGTTGATGACATATAATTAATGATCTTGGTGGCTCTGTTGGAAGAGAAAGCACACATGTTGTCACTGGAAAAGTTAGAAAGACGTTGAATTTTTGTACAGCTCTTTGTTCAGGATGAGTTTTGCTTAAATCTGTCATTGAACAATATAAATTATCAAGAAACGAACTTTTCTTTTCCACCCAACATGCTTTTTTTTTTTAACGTTGAAGTTAAATCATGTATACAGAGCTTGGGTTATATCACCTGCTTGGTTAAAAGAAAGCTTTAGAGAAGACCAGTTCGTAGGTGAGTTATGCGGCTTTTAGTTATTTCTTCTTTTTTAAATGTTGATGGGTCCTAACAGTTATTGCTCTTTTATTAATATGCAGATGATGAAATGCCCTACATTTTGAAAGATCTCGAGTATGAGTCAAAGTACAGGACTGAGTTAAAGTATACAGTACTTAAAGCGAGAACAAATCTCGGAGGCCTTCTCAAAGGATTTGAAGTCTGCGTTGCAACTCATGTGCAGCCGCCTATCAATACTTTATCTACCATTGTGACTTGTGAGGTCTGCTGGTGGAAATGTAAGTCAACTAGTTTTTTTTTCTTTTCATTTTATTTATTAATGTTTACATTTCTCATTCATGGTTGCAATAAATTTATAAAATTGAATGTTGGTGTGCCTTACATCGTGTTGGCTTTTTTGTTTGTTGCGAATTCAGGTTATTCACAATCTAACTAAAGTGAAGGATTCGGCGAGAACTATATTTGTGGCAAATGAAGACAATATGGATGAGCCATTGTTAGCTATAAAGAAAGGAATACCAACATTTAGTAATGAGTGGTTCATGAATTGTGTTATGAAACAAGATCTAGACATGGATGCATCTCATTTTGCTGAATCCCTTTAACTCAAATTGATTCGGTATCTTTAGCTATCAGTTATTAAAAAATACTTGCAAAACTAACAAAAATAATCTGGCAAAACGTTTGAATCAACACAGAATGGTGAAAGTTCAGTCAGTCAATTGCCCATGTTTCTTCATCAGGTAGCTCTACCTCTTCTTCATCAGGTCCTCGTTCAGCTGTTGGGTCACACGAAACTCGTACACACAGAGCAGCCGCTCTTAGAGCCAGCAGGTCATCCTCAACGTCATCATCCTTTTCAACGTCAAGGTCCAACGTCTTCTTCTCCTTCCTTCTTCTGACTCACCTACTTAACAAAGTACTCCAATTGTCAAGTAGTTTCGACACATCTGTAGTCATTTCAAAATGTATATTGTCTTTGAATAAGTCGATGAATGGCTTTGGTAATCTAAGTAAATCTAACCGAATCTGCAACAAGTGTTACAATATTTGTAAATCTCTTATGTCTTTGGCTATGACTTGTGTTTGGAGCATGATGTGCTACTGTCAGAACATCATTATATAGAGCAGAGTAATTAATTGATCCTGAAGTATCCCCGTAAGCAACGGTATGGTCTAAAAACTTTGACCCTTTTATCACATGTCGTTCCTTTTCACTACTTTTTTTTCTTCCTTTTTTTCCCAACCGTTTCATGTTCATTGCTGTCCCTAGCTTCGTAGACATCCCCTCCATATTTGTAGCCTAGAAGGTACAGTTTATATAAGTATCTATGTATGTTTTTAACATTTGCTTACCATCGATCATAAAGTCTATTGGTATGACTTTGTCTTCCTCTCTAGGAAGAGCACTTAAAACGTTGATGAATCGAATATATCTGTTTACTAACACTCTGGTACAGTTTATATAAGTATCTATGTATGTTTTTAACATTTGCTTACCATCGATCATAAAGTCTATTGGTATGACTTTGTCTTCCTCTCTAGGAAGAGCACTTAAAACGTTGATGAATCGAATATATCTGTTTACTAACACTCTGTCGTATGTCAAGTCTAGGGTTGCATACGCTGGATTCGTATCGGAAGGAGCCTTAATCATCGAATTTTGAACAGCAAATTTTGTTGTACCTTTATTCTTTTTCGCCTTCGGTGTTTTATTTACATGTTTCTTTGCCTTCTCCATTAGAATTCCCAGGTTATAAAATTTTAGGTCTTCGGGAAGCTCCAACATCATAAAGTCGGGAATCTATAAAAATGGAGATTGTAAGACCAAAAATTCTAGAACCTGGGAAGTCCTAATGGAGAAGGCAAAGAAACATGTAAATAAAACACCGAAGGCGAAAAGAAGTAAATGTACAACAAAATTGGCTGTTCAATATTCGATGGTTGAGGCTCCTTCCGATACGGATCCAGCGTATGCAACCCTAGACTTGACATACAACAGAGTTAGTAAACAGATATATTCGAGTCATCAACGTTTTAAGTGCTCTTCCTAGAGAGGAAGACAAAGTCATAGCAATAGACTTTATGATCGATGGTAAGCAAATGTTAAGAACATACATGGATACTTACATAAACTTTAACTTTTAGGCTACAACTACAAAGGGAAAGTTTACGAAGCTAGGGACAGCAATGAAATGAAACGGTTGGGAAAAAAGGGGGAAAAAGTAGTGAAGAGGAACGACATGTGATAAAACGCAACAAATTCTTTGTTGATATTTCATCCGCATCACTGCTTGAACTGCCTTCATCCTCACCCGGCTCCATCGGCATCTTGCCCCTAGCAATCTCGAGCCTCTTTATTCTTTCTGCATCACTAGGGTTGGGACTAGAATATGAAGTACTTTTCACAACATCGTCAGTATTTGACTCCGAATGTTTCTTGTCTTTCACTTGAACTTTAGTAACCGGTTTCGACTTCTTATCCTTATTTGGTTGACACATCCTGAAAACTTGTGTTAAATGAGCATGAATCACAAAGGTTCCTGAAAAAAATATGAAGGATGTTGGAAGCTTCGACGAGCCCAACACACCCACCACAGAGGACCTAGATTATACTACACTCACTACACCAACACGTTGACGTTGGTTAGCCTTTAATTTTATGAATCCTTAATGCACAATATTACTTAGGTGACAGTGTCGACCATATATCATTCAGGCGGTATAATCGACCATATATCACTTAGGCGGCAGAGCCGACCATATAATGAGAACAACACAAGTGCACTAAGAACTTAAACACAAACTAAGACTTAATTGGAAAACTTAACAAAGAATACTTTTATTAATACAAAATACAATTACAATATTACTTACTTAATTCACTATCTTTCTTTCTCTAACTCACACTTTTCTTACTTCTTCACAACTTACTCCTTCATAACTTACAACTTCTCTACTTCACAACTTACAAATGAAAGACTTCACCCATATTTATACTACTCAATGGAACTTTCTAGATATTAGATATTTTCATGGATATATAAATATCTAGATATTTCCTACATACACAAATATCTAAATTTTTTCTACCATATGAATATCTAGATATTTTTCTTATTAACTTCTACTAATTTTATATTATTCTATAATACAAAATTTGCATTGTATTTTAACAAATGATGATAATTTGAATTAAACAAAACTACCTCAACACAATTAAACATTGGTAAAAACTTAGAAATCAAATCCTATCAATCAGAACGAATATAAAAGCCTAGGTATTTCAAGTATCTAAAAAAGTGCCAAACTAAATCCCAAATTGAAACAAGATCAGATTTGATTAGGGTCAAAGAATTAAACTGCACAACGAATTAATACCCAATATATTTCAATTTTGTTGAAGAATCAATACCCAATATATTCCAACTTTGTTGAAGCATTTTTTGATGCGAGATCAAGATCTTAAAAGAGGATCAGACAGCAAAAATTCAGGCACAGATATTTAAGAACTTAACAATGAGAACATGAAATCACAAAGTAAAAGATCAATGCAATTAAGTTATGGAAACTTCATAATCATACAGAACGGGATAAGTACTATCAAGAAATATGGATTGAATACCTAGCAAAGAATGATGAAATTGATTGCTAATCTATCTATCTAGCTTATTTTATTTATTTATTTATTTTTATTTTATTTTATATTATAATAAAAAAGTGGAAATTAGCAAAGTAACTTGCCAAAAATAAAATTTGAAAAAAAATACTAGCCCTTGGATTTAAAAAGATGTTTAGTATCAACCTTTAGATTAAGATTAAATAGTTTAAAAGAAGATTAGGAAACCTATTTTGAAAGGTAACATAAATGTATTCATTTATTGAAATGAATGATCATTGACGAATAAAAGAAATATAATTGAATATTGAATATAATTAATAATGTTATAGAAGCATTTGTAGCAGTAAATCAAAATATTAAGTAACCCGAAGTACGATACAATGGTTTAATAAATCCGTAGCAAAAATAAAAATAAAGTGAATAGAGAAGCAAACAAAAACAAATAAGTATATAACCCGGGAACCTTAACATGACCATCCAACTCGCCTTTGTAATTCATATCAAATAACCATAACTAACCTCAAAAATCAAAGATGTGAACCAGAAATATAGTTAGGTTTCTACTTTTTGGTTAGGTCACTAACCCAAAAGACTTTTATAAGAACTTTATATAAGTTATAGTGTGTCAAATTCAATTTAAAAGTTATGTTACTTTAAGTGACAATATAAAGTAACATCTTCAACAAAATGATTTCTGAGATTTTATACACCAAAATTCAAAAAAAAAAAAAAACACATGAATCATTATGCACAAAAAAGGCTGAATTGACCCATTATAACTAAATGAGTCGGAAAAAAAAATTAAGAGTAATTCATTAAGAATTTGTCTTTTTTGTGCATCGAATCAACATACCTCGTCATGGAATGTTGCAACTGTACCTTATTACAGTAGAGAAAATGACAAAGACTTTTCAATCTCAAATGATGCTTTGCAAAAACTCAAAATGGTAAGCAATAATGTTATTGCAAATGCACGTAAGTAAATGCGAGAGGGAGTAGATGATAATGTGCTTACCTTAAATGCATATATGCATATCATCCGACACATATTCATGCACCAAGTTAATACACCTCATTGCTTGTACTCTTTTGAGTAACTAATATATTAGAGGGCATAGAAGAAATAATAATTGTATCTGAATATTTATCGTTAATCCACACAAAAAATGATGTAGAAAGAGAGGGCATAAAAAAACCGTGAAAATATAAAACTTGTTACCAATTTTCAATAGAACTTTGCGACTTAAGCATGTGATAAAAAATAAACCTTCTATGGTAACTTTGTTACCTGGCTTTGCAGCAAATGGCTTTGTAGGAAGGTCCCAGACTTCTTTCACTTAATCAATTGCACTCCAATTGAGTATGAATCCTACAAAACATAAAGTACTGTGGTTAGAACCCATTTAAAAGGCTATAGAAATTTATCACTATTATATCACATTAACATTAAACAAACACAGTCAATGGTTAAAACTTGTTTATCAAAATTTTAAGGGATAATTCATACACTTAGAAATAGAGTACTAACCATACCTAACAGTACTAAAAAATGATGCTTAATTTAACATGAACATAAGATAGAAACATAATGAACACTCTTAAGACAAACATAAGTAGTAAAAGTAGCCCGTCATTTACAAATGTTAAAAAGAAGTCATCTATGAGATAAATCGAGAGGCGATAACATAAGCCTTTTACCTTGACATTTACAAATTTAGTTTTATTGGTCATTGAACAACTTGCAAGTGCTACAAGTTGATGATCTTAATCATTGAATGTACCTAATCAATATAAAATACACAATAGGCATCTTCTAAACTTTAAATGTCAAATAAAAATATGTTATTTTACCATTATGTATTCCTTCAGTGACTAATAATTCATCTCAAGTGTCAATTAAGCATGTGGCACGACCCTTCACTCCCACTACTCCTTCATAATCGATATGTCCACGTTTCTTTGAACCCATGATCGGTTTTTAAGCTTATCACATATTTTTGAAGTTGCATAACATCATATCATAATCATGTTTATAAATGCATCGAAAAAACTATAACCAATTTTCAATTTGATGGTGGATCAAGTATAATGAGTCGGCGACAACACACATGACACCTATAAACGATTATCACAAATTTTCTAAAAACAATCAAATTTCGAAACTAAAACTTACCTTAAGAATGAAGCAAACCATACAAACAAATTACGAACAAAGACCTAATACACTTGCAATGTTGCCAGAAAGACTTCACTAGTAGCCTTCTTTCCCATCTCACGAGCACTCCATTCACTGAAAAGCATGCTTCTTGAAGGATTTTTTTTCCTCTGCCTGACGCAAATAAATATGCCTTTAAAACACTATAGGTTTAAGTTAATTCATGGCCTTTACATCTGAGCAGTTGGACATGGGTTACTAATTAAAGAGTAGCTCCTTTATATTTGAAAATAAAGGCTGATCAATCACTATTGATCGGGTTTGGGTTGTGTATAACTTGACTATTTCGGCCAATAATTTTTTAGTCCAAATTTAAACTTTTTGATATGTACAGAAAGGATTTACAATTAGATGTAAGTAAAAAATCACAGAAAAAAAAAAATTAAAACATCACAGACTATAGGACTTATGTATACAAATAAAAATATTTATACTTGGTGGTATCCTCTTATAAGAAATATATTCAGTTTACTCAACCCGCTTCACCAATCCATGTTGACACATTTACTTATAGCAATTAGGGTTCTTAGTAAAAGAAATACATGCCATAATGGCAAACTAAAACAATAGTTTGAAGAATAGTGTTGTATATTATGAAATTAACACAAACACCATGGAATATGTATCTATACAATCAAAGACTACGTTTCACTAAGAAGTAAATAAAATTACACAATGAAAACGAAATTCATACCATACTGGATCGAGAATCTACAATGTTGAATCTTGAGGACTCAAATCGATTGCACCATAAGAACCCTAATTTGATACTGAAACGGGAAGGAGAGTTTTTGATTGACGATTGCAACCTACGAAACCAAAATCATCGTGAACTCTGATTTTCGGATTCCTGATTGAATAGAAGTTACCCTACTTGCAGCGTTGCATCGTCAATTTTCTGGTTCGGTATGAATTTCTTAAGAAAAAGAGAAGTGTGTTTTTTTCTTATTTGGTTTCTGTGATAAATGGAATGACTACCATGAACCCCCATACTTAAGGGTATTTTTGTCGACAAACAATAGAAAACGATGAGAGAGACAATTAATAAGTGATCAAAGAATCTAATAGTCTAATAGTTGTTATTGAAAGATGCTCCTTAATCCTATAGTTGTTTTTACTCCATTTAAAATTTTTGAAAGTTGATTAGCTAAATTTGACTTTGTTACTGTACTAGTTAAAGACCCGCGGTTTCGCGGGTTTTATGAAATGATGACATTATAAGACAATCTTTAATCATGATAACACAAATAAACAATATAATATTTCGAAAGTTCAAATGTAAAAAAAAATGATGTTCAAATAAAAGTAACGGACTTAATAACAACTCAATAATCAAATACACGATGTCATATAGTTGTTATATACTTATATATCACATAAAATATATAGTTACAAAGTATTTGCTTTATAAAGTTAATTTTTTTAGTTGTATTTCCTTGTTAAGTTATATCACTTTGTATTCCAATTTAGATAATCATGTCTACAAATTAACATACATACATATCAGTATGTTTAATACTGGCGAATTCTCAGAATTAAGAAATTAAAATCCTAATAACGATGTATTTAAATCGAGTGTGTAATAAAAGCATCTCACAAGTAGGTTTGAAATAATTTGTTTAAGAAGATTTCAAGTAGCACTTCATTATCACAAATAGTCAATGGTGACATTTCATGTGTGTTTTATAATTCCAGTGCAAATCAAATTATATTTCAAACCCATTTGGGTTACAAACAGTTTTATAAACGTAAATAAGAATCAACGTCTTTGTTCTAATTTACCCACAAAAACACGAACATATCCTTTAAGTCTTTGTTGCTATAGTGATTAATTATCACACCCACTACTGGCAAATATCCAAATCGTCATTCATTATCTCAGGAATACAAAGCAAAATATGAAGTATTCTTTAGAATATAATGAAATACTACAACTTATAATAATAGTAGAAGTAGTATTAGTATGGGTAGTGATATATCCAACACACTTTTTGATATATCCACCATAAACATGCAGTAACAGTTTGTACAGTACAACCCACTAATACATATTTTGTGGTGGATATATCAAAAAGTGTGTTGGATATATCATCACCCTATTAGTATTGGTAAAGCTATTAAATCATTTGTTTTTAAAACTAAATCTATAAGGAGTTTTTGGATGCCGTCAAGGTCTCTCTTTCTCTCCATGAACGTATCTCTCTCCGCCTATCTTGTTTAGGTGTGGGTTATCATATAAATTATAACAATCAATAGGGTTAGGTTGTATCTACAACTGGGCAAATGGGTAATGTAAAATAAAATTAACCCCCCTTGTTAACTAAAAGGCATGAGAAACACCGTCGTTTCATTTATATCGGATTGTCGTTTTGAGTTTGCGTTCACATTACAAATAGTCCCTCAACTTCGGCTATATTTACACAAAGACCCCTCAAGTTTACACTTTTCCAGGGGGTAAAGAGTGTAACTATATAATTTTATTAAAATAAAATAAACTAATTCCACCCGAATTTATAACGGGTCATATCTTCTCGCTCGGCGCGATTTAAATTTTTCCGAGACTACCGTTCAACTCTAAAAATTCTTACGAACCCAACGGGACTAACTATACGCGAAACAGACACTTCTCAAGAAAACGCTAAACACAACGACAACCCGTATCTTCCCGCTCGCCACGAGTTAAATTTTTTCGACGGCAACGTCAGACTCGAAATAATTTTATGAACAAAACGAAACTAACCACGTTCGAAACGGACACTTTTTAAAAAACACTAAACACAACGACAACCCGTATCTTTCTGTTCGACGCGAGTTAAATTTTTCCGACAGCACCGTTACACTCGAAAAAATTTATTGAACAAAACAAAACAAAACTAACTATGTTCGAAACGGATACTATTTAAAAAACTCATAACACAACGACATCTAAAACGGCGCTTAACACATGGGTCGTGTTCCCCTCTGTAAATACACAACGCTACGTTAAATATAAATACGCATGCCGAAATCCCCCGCTGCAACGCGCGGGCCGGTCCGGACTAGTTTTAACTAAAAAAGAAACAGAATAACTGGGCTGAACTGGTCAACTGGGTAGAAAATCACAGATTGTATTTCTATCATAGGAATCCAAAAGAAAATGTGGTTATAATGTTTAGTTATATACAATGATGATTCTTTGATGATTTCAATTCAATTCATTTAGATGGTAGAATAACAATTCTGTGTTAAGGGTACAATAGATAAGGAGTACGGTTATTATTTATTAAATTGAGCTGCATAACAGTTACCGAAATAGGTACACGGTGGGGGCGAAACTACTATTGATGTTCATGAACGAAAAGCAAGTATCAAACAATTTTAATGGTCAGAATTTTGAAAGTTATGGTAATCGAAATTTATTGTAAATTATTGAGAATGCTTTGATATAAGTGATAATCTGAACAGGTGTTTTGTTCCCACTGACTACACAACTTCAAAATGGGATTATGGATTTTAAAGAGAACCGTAAACCTTAAACCGTAAACCCTAAACTCTAAACCCTAAATTTAAACTCAAAACCCTAAATTTAAACCCTAAATTCTAAACCCTATACCCTAAACCTAAACTCTAAACCCTATATCTAAACTGTAACCCTAAGCCCTAAAATCTAAACCCTAAATCTAAACCCAAAACCCTAAACCCTCCAATCTAAACCCTAAACCCTAAATCTAAACTCTAAACCCAAAATCTAAACCCTAATCCCTAACTGTAAGACCCGATTATTTATAGTGTACATATGTGTAAATAAGTGTAATGTGCGGTACTCGAATCGGGGTTGGTAGTATATATTTTAAAAAGGCAAAAGAAGCTGGACTGGGAGGGTTGCGCGCCGCGCGGATTGGTGGCGCGCCGCGCCATATGACTGTGGCAGATTCTTCCTTTCTTTTAAATTAGATATTTTGTGGGTATTTTGGTAAATTCACCTTAGGGCCGGATTAAAGGCTTGGAGAGCAGATTTGGTTGAGCCATAACTCCACCTTTACCAACCTTATCTTCCCCCAAATCAATTTTAGAGAGAGAGGTAAAACCTTGAGAGAGAAAGCTCATTGTGAAGGTGAAGGAGTTCGTTTCGGGTTTTATCGCAAGTCCTAAAGTTGTTCATCTCGTCATTATCTTCGTTTTGGTAGTTGTGGTATGCTCTAATCTTAATTCCTTTGTTTAATTCGATTTAGGGCTAGGGTTTGAGTCAAAGGTGAACATAAAACCCACTTTTGGTTAATTTTGGGTATTCTTGGGTAATTTGGGTCATATAGACTCAATATTGAGTTACCTAGGGTTTTGGAAGTGTTAATTGATGTTAGAGAACCCTAATTAGCTAGTAAGAGGGTTAGAACACCATGATTTATGTAAATGGGTGTAAAGGGTTAGTGGTTGACCCAAAAATGGGTAGGTTGACTTTGAAAGTGCCAAATGGGTCAAATTGAACTTAAGCTAATTAATATGTGTAGTTGAAGCCTAAAACTAATGTTAAAATGTGTAAAGAACCTACTTTGGTTAATGATAGGGTTTTGTGATGAGTTAACCCGATTTTAGGGTTAAGGGTGCAAATGGGTCGGATTTGCACCATAGGTCAAATTGGCTCTAGGAGTGAGCTTTAGAGTGTTGACCAACTTGAGTTATGATTTTGATATTGTGATAAATGTAATAGGTGCGTTACATTGAAGTGTTCGAGCTCGGTTATCTTTCGACAAGAGATTTTGAGGTGAGTGGAATATCTATATATGTATGTATATGATTTATGTACCGTGTTGATGGTGTCACATAGCCGTTTTGTGACCAAGGTTGTGGGACTTAGCCGTATTAGTCCATGTTTTGTACTAAGGCACATAGCCGTGTTTGTGCATTTGGTGGCGAGTAATAGCCGTGTTTTACTCCCACGTTGTTATTTGAGTTACCCGTACACATAGCCGTGTTGGTGTACGAAAGCGTGAGTAATAGCCGTGTTCTACTCACATTGAGCAAGTGATGCCATAGCCGTTTTTGGAACACTTGAGGGGTGATGCCATAGCCGTTTTTGGAACACCTCGGGGGGTTAGCATGCCATAGCCGTTTTTGGAAGCTAACGAATGTTATGAACATCGATGACTTGTTTCGCGAAGTCGTTCCCTAGCGAAGAGATTGGTTAACCATGATTTATTGTTGTTCATACTAGCATTTGATTATTGTTATGAGTATTTATGCTATGATTATTGCTAGTGATACGTTTGGTGATACTAGCTTGCTTATCGAGATTTGTTATGTGTTATTTGATATCGTGGATGCGTGTGGGTAAGTTGTATATGCATGTATATATATGTTTTACTCACTAAGCTTTGCTTACCCTCTCGTTGTTACTATTTTTATAGGTTCCGGTGTGGACAAGGGTAAGGGCATCCGGTTGGATTAGAGATCCCGTCTTGTTTAGTGACGCTTTTGGGATGTGATGATTTTGGAGTTTGACCGAGATTTGGGTAGTTTAACCCCAAACACCATGCTCGTTGTATCGTTTGGCAATGAAACTTTTCGTGGTCGAAACTCTAATTTGTATTAAACATTGTATTTTAAACTTAGTGGCGTTTTGGGCACGTGTGGGCCCCACTTTGTAAAACTCGCTCAAACCTTAGTTATGTGCTAGTTTTACATATATGAATGTATGGTTAAAAGCGTTTTGGCTAAAAATGTCGGGAACTAGTCAAACATTTTCGTTAAATAGACTTCCGGGGACAGCGGGCTGTCCAGGCGATTTGGCGCGCCGCGCGGCCATCTGGCGCGCCGCGCAGATGGCCTGCACCAGAAAATTTTTTTTTTGTTTGAAATCTCGTCGTGTTTGGTCGGTTATGGTTTGGGTCGTTACAAGTGGTATCAGAGCATGGTCTAAGGGATTTAGGTGACTTGAGATAGGCGCCTAGACTTAGACTTTGTGTGCGTGTTTATGCGGGACTTGTAGGACTTTGGGTCGGATCTGTATGATTAGTGCATAGGTTTATGTGAACTAATCATGCGCTATTTGTTTGTGTTGTGTTTAGCAATCATCAAGCGAGATGGACGTTGTACTAGCAAGTTAGCGCGACGTGCTTGCGTGGTAATGACTAGCTACCATTACTACGGGTGCAAATCGGGTCAAACAAGCAATGTACGACGATTGTTGAGCAAGATGGGGTAGTGTGGTGTATACGTATGTAATTGGGTATAATTGTCCTTTCGTTTCATGGTTTAACCTAATTCGTTTTATAGAATGAAGACGAGAAACGGTCCTGATCATGAAAACGGGAGTACAAGTGAAGACGCCGAGTTCTCGACCAAGGTCGAGGCCGTCTTTAAGAAGTTGAAATCGGATTTTCTTGCGGATGTCCGAAGGGTCTTCCAAGAGTCGGTCGATGGGCAAGTGACCGAAATGATAAATGAACGATTGAAGGCCACTATTGAAGAGGCCCTTGATGCTAGAAACGTTTATCCTCGAGGTGAAGGGGGTGATGGAAAGAGAGACTTCCACTACAAAAATTTTAAGGATACTCAACCTCCGACGTTTAATGGGGTGAGGGATCCGTTGAAAAGTACTTGTTGGATTTCGGACATCGAGGGGGCCTTCCGTACCGCGGAGTGTCCTCCCGAGAAGAAGGCGAGGTTTGGGTCTAGCATGTTACGCGAAGAAGGCAAGTTGTGGTGGGATGATAAAATCAATTTGTATGGCGAGGAGCAATGCATGGGCTTGACGTGGGAGGAGTTCAAGAAAGAGTTTTTCAAGGAATACCGAACTTCATCCGATCTTGATCGAATTCGGGACGAGTTGCATCATTTGCAACAAGGTTCCATGGATTTAGTTACCCTCAAGTCTACATTCTTGGCAAAGACTCGTTTTTGCCCGGAGTATGTGGGTGATGATCATAAGCTTATGAAAGATTTTTATCGTACTTTGAATGCCGACTACAAGAGCAAGATTAGCCGGGGTATGGCTAAGACTTTCGATGAATTGTTTGAGTTGGCTCGGGGTTTTGAGCCGGAGGTGCCTAGGAAGAGTGATTTTGTTTTCTCGAAAAGGAAGTTTGAAGGTTCGAGCTATTCGAATTTTTCAAACAAGAAGTCTAAGAAAGGCACCGAGAGCGTTAATAGTGTGAAGAAAGGTGGCACGGGTACTTTTGCGCCCACTTGTTTTAATTGTGGGAAGTCGGGTCATTACGCCCGTGAATGCACGGTCAAGACGGTTACGTGTTTTAATTGCGGTAAAGTGGGGCACAAGAGGCCGGAATGCCCCGAGTTGAATAATGATCATGTTAAGAAGATTGAGAAGGCGGCGGGGTCGGCTAGAGGGCGAAACTACTTGATGACGAACGATGAAGCCAAACAATCCAACGAAGTTGTTTCAGGTACTTTCATGGTTAATTCTAATCCGGCAAGGATTCTTTTTGATAGCGGTGCAAATTTGTCGTTTGTGTCTCCTAAATTTGTGCCTAAACTTGATAGTCCGCTAGCTAAGTTAAGTCGTCCGGTAGAAGTTGAAATAGCGGACGGCAAGACGGTGCTAGTGGTTGATGTATGTAAAAATTGTGATGTTGTTTTTGGTGCCGAAACTTTTAAAATTGATCTTATTCCAATGACCTTGGGCGACTTTGATATCGTTGTTGGTATGGATTGGCTCGATCGTTATAGAGCCAATATTGCATGCCATGATAAGTGTATTCGTGTGAAGACCCCAAGTGGGGGAGAAATGATTATTCATGGCGATAAGAGAAGAAGACCGGTGCCGATATGCACTTTTGCACGGGCACGTCGTTCCGTTGTTACCGGTGGCATGGCTTTCCTTGCTTATGTTGTTGATACTCGTAATGAGCCACCACCTATTCGTGAAATTCCGGTAGTTAATGAGTTTGAAGACGTTTTTCCGGATGAGTTACCGGGTGTTCCGGCGGAAAGACAAGTCGAGTTTCGCATTGAGTTGGTTCCGGGGGCTACTCCCATTGCTAAAACTCCTTATCGTTTAGCACCAACGGAAATGCAAGAGCTATTGAATCAAATTCAAGAGTTGCTAGAGAAGGGTTTTATCCGACCGAGTGCTTCGCCGTGGGGCGCTCCGGTCTTATTTGTGAAGAAGAAAGACGGTAGTATGCGTATGTGCATTGATTACCGTGAGTTGAATAAAGTGACGATCAAGAATCGTTATCCACTACCTAGGATCGACGATTTGTTTGATCAACTTCAAGGCGCAACGTATTTCTCTAAGATCGACCTACGGTCCGGCTATCACCAAATGCGGGTCCGTGAGGAAGATATTGAGAAAACGGCTTTCCGAACGCGTTACGGGCATTATGAATTTGTAGTTATGCCCTTCGGTCTTACGAATGCACCGGCGGCATTCATGGATCTTATGAACCGGGTGTGCCAACCTATGTTGGACAAGTCGGTTATTGTATTCATTGACGACATACTAGTCTACTCGAAAAGTATGCACGAACATGAACGTCACTTACGTGAAGTTTTGAAGACGCTAAGAAAAGAGAAGTTGTATGCAAAGTTCTCTAAATGTGAATTTTGGCTAAGGGAGGTTCAATTCCTTGGTCACATTGTGAACGAAAGCGGTATCCAAGTGGATCCGGGGAAGATTGAGACGGTGAAGAGTTGGGGACGACCGACTACGCCCACGGAGATCCGAAGTTTTCTCGGATTGGCCGGTTATTATCGTCGGTTTATCCAAGACTTTTCTAAGATTGCTTCTCCATTAACAAAGTTGACGAGGAAGAGTGCTAAGTTCAATTGGGAAAACGAGCAAGAAATTGCTTTTCAATTATTGAAAGAGAAGTTATGTCAAGCTCCGGTGTTAGTGCTACCGGAAGGCGTCGAAGACATGGTGGTTTATTGTGATGCTTCCTTAAATGGGCTCGGGTGCGTTCTTATGCAAAGGGGTAAAGTCATTGCTTATGCCTCTCGACAATTAAAGGAACACGAAACGAGGTACCCGACTCATGATCTTGAAATGGCGGCGGTTGTGCATGCGTTGAAAATTTGGCGCCACTACTTGTATGGTGTCAAGTGTACGATATATTCGGATCATAAGAATTTGAAACACCTTTTTACTCAAAGGGATTTGAATTATCGTCAACGTAGATGGATGGATGTGGTGAAAGATTATGATTGTGAGATACTTTACCATCCGGGTAAGGCGAATGTGGTCGCGGATGCGTTAAGTCGAAAGACTCAACATCCGGCGATACGGATAACATCGTTACGTTTGATTATCACTAACGACTTTCTTGAAAAGATGGTTGAAGACCAAATAGAGGCTTATGTTCACGATAAGCACACGGAACGAATTGCGGGCCAATCGGAGTTTATTACTATGGGTCCGCGGGGTTTGTTGTCCTTTCAAGGAAGGGTGTGGGTGCCTAAGACGGGTGATTACCGACGGGTGCTACTCGATGAAGCACATAAGTCGAAATATTCCATTCATCCGGGCGCGACGAAAATGTATCATGACTTGAAGAAAGATTATTGGTGGCCGGGCATGAAACGCGATGTTGTAAAATACGTCGAACGATGTGTTACTTGTTTGCAAGTTAAAGCCGAGCATCAAAAGCCGTATGGTAAGTTGCAACCGTTAGAAATCCCGAAGTGGAAATGGGAGCACATTACCATGGATTTCATCACTAAGTTGCCTAAGACGGCGAGGACTCAATATGATTCGATTTGGGTTATAGTGGATCGGTTGACGAAAAGCGCTTTGTTTCTTCCCATTAAAGAAGCAATATCGTCGGAGGCCTTGGCTAAGTTGTTTATCAAGGAAGTGGTCTCGCGACATGGCGTTCCTATATCTATTATTTCGGATCGAGATACCCGTTTTACATCTCGATTTTGGGAAAAGTTTCATGAAGATATGGGTACACAATTAAAGTTGAGCACGGCGTATCATCCTCAAACGGACGGTCAAACCGAGCGTACGAATCAAACTTTGGAAGATATGCTACGGGCGTGCATCATTGATTTTGGTGGTAGTTGGGATGAGCATTTACCCTTGGTGGAATTCTCATACAATAATAGTTTTCATACTAGTATCGGGATGCCACCTTACGAGATGCTTTATGGCCGAAGGTGTCGAACTCCCATTTGTTGGGGAGAAGTGGGTCAAAGAGAAATCGGAAGTACCGATTTGGTTTTAGAGACGAATAACAAGATTGATATTATTCGCGAACATTTGAAAAAGGCTCAAGATAGACAAAAGTCGTATGCCGATAAACGTAGACGAACGATCGAATTCCAAGAGGGCGACATGGTAATGCTTAAGGTTTCGCCATGGAAGGGTATTATTCGATTTCGAAAACGGGGAAAGTTAGGTCCTCGGTTTATTGGGCCGTTTAAAGTCTTAGCTCGTGTTGGTGAAGTTGCATATCGATTGGAATTGCCCGAAGAGCTTGCGGGGATCCATAACACGTTTCATGTTTCTCACCTCCGTAAGTGCCTTGCGGATGATTCTTCATGGATGCCTTTAGATGAAATTGAGCTAAACAATAAGTTGGAGTATGTTGAAGAGCCAATTGCAATACTTGATGAAAAGGTCAAGAGGTTGAGGCATAAGGAGGTTAGGACTTTTAAAGTTCAATGGCGGCGGAATAAGGGTTCCGAGTTCACTTGGGAACCTGAAGAGTTTGTGTTGGTTTATCTTCCCGCTTGTCATGCGGCATGGATTGCGAGGTCGCAATCCGAATAAGTGGGGAAGAGTTGTAAGACCCGATTATTTATAGTGTACATATGTGTAAATAAGTGTAATGTGCGGTACTCGAATCGGGGTTGGTAGTATATATTTTAAAAAGGCAAAAGAAGCTGGACTGGGAGGGTTGCGCGCCGCGCGGATTGGTGGCGCGCCGCGCCATATGACTGTGGCAGATTCTTCCTTTCTTTTAAATTAGATATTTTGTGGGTATTTTGGTAAATTCACCTTAGGGCCGGATTAAAGGCTTGGAGAGCAGATTTGGTTGAGCCATAACTCCACCTTTACCAACCTTATCTTCCCCCAAATCAATTTTAGAGAGAGAGGTAAAACCTTGAGAGAGAAAGCTCATTGTGAAGGTGAAGGAGTTCGTTTCGGGTTTTATCGCAAGTCCTAAAGTTGTTCATCTCGTCATTATCTTCGTTTTGGTAGTTGTGGTATGCTCTAATCTTAATTCCTTTGTTTAATTCGATTTAGGGCTAGGGTTTGAGTCAAAGGTGAACATAAAACCCACTTTTGGTTAATTTTGGGTATTCTTGGGTAATTTGGGTCATATAGACTCAATATTGAGTTACCTAGGGTTTTGGAAGTGTTAATTGATGTTAGAGAACCCTAATTAGCTAGTAAGAGGGTTAGAACACCATGATTTATGTAAATGGGTGTAAAGGGTTAGTGGTTGACCCAAAAATGGGTAGGTTGACTTTGAAAGTGCCAAATGGGTCAAATTGAACTTAAGCTAATTAATATGTGTAGTTGAAGCCTAAAACTAATGTTAAAATGTGTAAAGAACCTACTTTGGTTAATGATAGGGTTTTGTGATGAGTTAACCCGATTTTAGGGTTAAGGGTGCAAATGGGTCGGATTTGCACCATAGGTCAAATTGGCTCTAGGAGTGAGCTTTAGAGTGTTGACCAACTTGAGTTATGATTTTGATATTGTGATAAATGTAATAGGTGCGTTACATTGAAGTGTTCGAGCTCGGTTATCTTTCGACAAGAGATTTTGAGGTGAGTGGAATATCTATATATGTATGTATATGATTTATGTACCGTGTTGATGGTGTCACATAGCCGTTTTGTGACCAAGGTTGTGGGACTTAGCCGTATTAGTCCATGTTTTGTACTAAGGCACATAGCCGTGTTTGTGCATTTGGTGGCGAGTAATAGCCGTGTTTTACTCCCACGTTGTTATTTGAGTTACCCGTACACATAGCCGTGTTGGTGTACGAAAGCGTGAGTAATAGCCGTGTTCTACTCACATTGAGCAAGTGATGCCATAGCCGTTTTTGGAACACTTGAGGGGTGATGCCATAGCCGTTTTTGGAACACCTCGGGGGGTTAGCATGCCATAGCCGTTTTTGGAAGCTAACGAATGTTATGAACATCGATGACTTGTTTCGCGAAGTCGTTCCCTAGCGAAGAGATTGGTTAACCATGATTTATTGTTGTTCATACTAGCATTTGATTATTGTTATGAGTATTTATGCTATGATTATTGCTAGTGATACGTTTGGTGATACTAGCTTGCTTATCGAGATTTGTTATGTGTTATTTGATATCGTGGATGCGTGTGGGTAAGTTGTATATGCATGTATATATATGTTTTACTCACTAAGCTTTGCTTACCCTCTCGTTGTTACTATTTTTATAGGTTCCGGTGTGGACAAGGGTAAGGGCATCCGGTTGGATTAGAGATCCCGTCTTGTTTAGTGACGCTTTTGGGATGTGATGATTTTGGAGTTTGACCGAGATTTGGGTAGTTTAACCCCAAACACCATGCTCGTTGTATCGTTTGGCAATGAAACTTTTCGTGGTCGAAACTCTAATTTGTATTAAACATTGTATTTTAAACTTAGTGGCGTTTTGGGCACGTGTGGGCCCCACTTTGTAAAACTCGCTCAAACCTTAGTTATGTGCTAGTTTTACATATATGAATGTATGGTTAAAAGCGTTTTGGCTAAAAATGTCGGGAACTAGTCAAACATTTTCGTTAAATAGACTTCCGGGGACAGCGGGCTGTCCAGGCGATTTGGCGCGCCGCGCGGCCATCTGGCGCGCCGCGCAGATGGCCTGCACCAGAAAATTTTTTTTTTGTTTGAAATCTCGTCGTGTTTGGTCGGTTATGGTTTGGGTCGTTACACTAACCTAACCCCTAAAAACTCCAAACCCTAACCCTAATCTCTAAAATATAAACCATAAACCCTAGAATCTAAACCCTAAACCTAAACCCTAAATTCAAATCTAAACCCAAAACCCTACACCCTAGAATCTAAACCCTAACCTAAACCCTAAACGTAAACCCTAAAATTTAAAATCTAAACCCAAACCTCTAAATCTAACCCAAACCTAAACCCTAACCTAAACCCTAAACGCTAAATCTAAACCCTAAACCTAACATGTAAACCCTACACCCTAAATCTTAACCCTAAAGCCTGAACCCTAACCTAAACCCTGAAAACTCTAGACCCTAACCCTAAACCCTCAACCTAAACTCTACACCCTACACCCTAACCTAACCCATAAATAATCTAAACCTAAACCCTAAACCCTAAAATATAAACCATAAACCCTAGAATCTAAACCCTAAACCTAAACCCCAAACTCTAAATCTAAACCCAAAACCCTACACCCTAGAAACTAAACCCCAACCCTAAGCCCTAAAATATAAACCCTAGAATATAAAGCCTAAACCCTAACCTAAACCCTTAACCCTAAACCTGAACTCTAAACCCTAAACCCTAACCTAAACCCTAAACCCAAAATCTAAACTCAAAACCATAAACCTAAACTCTAAACCCTACACCCTAAATCTAAACCCTAAACCTTAATCTAAACCCTAAAAACTCTATCCCTAACCCTAAGCTCTAAGCCCTAAAATATAAACCCTAAACCCTAAACCCTAAAAACTCTAAACCCTAACCCTAAACCCTAAGCCCTAAAATATAAACCATAAACCCTAAACCTGACCCCAAAACCTTACACCCTAAATCAAAACCCTAAACTAAACCTTAAACCCTAAATCTAAACTCAAAACCCCAAACCTAAACTCCATAACCCTAAACCTAAACTCTAAACCCTAAATCCTAAATCTAAACCCTAAACCATAAATCTAAACTCAAAACCCTAAACCTCTACGCCATTTTTTCATGATTTTTTGCTTACGCTTGCCGGAAATCGTGGTGTTTTGCGGCCTATGTTTGAGCTTTCCGGTGTAAGCATCACCAAACAATGAACGAAAAGAACGAAAAAGCCTAAATGCACGATCAGTAACATACAGAACTATGAACTTTGATCATTTTACCAGTTATATAATAATGTAAAAAACAGACCTCTATATATGAAGACAATAAACATATCTAATTTTCATTTCTGCTTAAAAGAATATGTCCTCACCAGGTTTAATATCCATGTGAGTGATGTGCGTCTTTGCGAAGTTGTACCGTCACCACCCACCAAGATGAGTGGTATTAAATGAGAAAGTGTTGTTTTTGACACTTGTATCCGAATCATTGGCTCGTTGTAGATAATTCCAATGAAAAGCCACCCAAACTTCTCCATGTGACCCTCGATCAAATCTCTTTTTCAGTATATACCTAAAAACAACTATAGAATGAATTGCAAACTACTAATAAGAATATGATTTAAAAATAAATAAGAACAAGAAAAGGAATACTCGTATTAAGTAGAGACCTTGTGTTATGAGTGGTGGACCCATGAAATTCATGATCGTGTTCCATATTTGGTGCAGGGAGTGATTCTAAAAAACCTAGAAAACTTGCAAGACCTTCTGGATTAATGCACTGATCTCGATCGCCACTAGACTTCCCAAAGTGTAAGCATATCATCTTGTCGCAGTATAAATTTAATGCACCACCTGCAATTCTATAAGTTCAAATTTATTGCTATTAGCAAACAACAGTAACAAAGAATTTTTGCTATTCTTGATAGTTACAAAATGTTTGTATTATAAATTACATTCATTGAATAAATTTTGTGAGTAAAATATAATAGAATATGATATAAGTAATAGTTTTAAGTGATTATTTTATATTTATATTATTGACTTTGATAGTATGTGTTTGTTGAAACAAAATATTAATGTTAGGGATATAGACGATGAAATTTGTTAGTTGAATTTAATACTAATGATCTTTACATAAGCAAACAAAAAGTGTCAATAATGACTATAAGAGTTGCATAAACAAATTTTTTCCCTGCATTATGCATTTGCTAGCATGCTTTCTTTCTAAGATTCTATAGATTGAAATAATTTTTTTTACAGTGACTTGGATAACCCTTTTTGAAAGATTGGCCAAAACCCTTTAATAACTACAACTCTAACTATTATGTATATAATCCTCTAATATAGTGGTATATTCAGTAATATTTGTAAATAGAATGAATTTACTACAATTTTGGATTTAATATTAAATTCCCAAGATTTCGTCATTTGACACTCCTCATTTAGGTCTAATTACTGACCTGCACATAGCACACTTTATTGTATATGGAATATTTCGAATTTGGCATAAACAATCTATCATGCTTTACATTTAGATGGCACCAGGAGAGCTTCAAGACCTTTTGTTTTCATATTCTGAAATATCATAGTTGCACTAATAATTTGCAATTTGTAACATGTCACCATTTGTAACATGTCATGTTTCCATAACTACTTTTTGACACATGAAAGCCAAACCAATCTAGCCATTGGTTCGTGTTTGCCGTTTGTTGTTATGACTATTCTATTCTAATCATTTGCCATTTATTTGTTCCACATTTTCACATGATGGCATATGTGACTCCTGATCTGTGCATCATTTATCCCGGGTCTTAAAATGAAAAACGAATTACGAAGCTGTAACAACAAATATATAAAGGCAAATAGCAACCACACTCAGAGCAGCAAAAACTGCAAGTGTTTGACATGGAGGTTATGTTATAGATAATGGAAGTTATGATATTTAAATGGATTATTATTTTTTTTTTTTTTGAAAGGCAAGGTTAGTTGTTAGTTGTTAGACTCGAACCTGGGTCACTCTCGAATCCATGAAACATGGATACCAATGAAGCAAGGCCTCATTGGCAAATGGATTATTATTTTGTTATTGTTTCTAATAAGCAAGCTAAAAGGGAGAGACAAAACGTTATAAGAAAACATTCTAGGAGTATAAATCTAGAGGCTAACATTCTAAATAGGACAGTTATTGCAACAAACCCAAATCATCTAGAAATGAGTCATGGCCGAATGCTTTTTGTTTTCCTCGAGCTGCTGCAACTCTTACGGTCTTTCGTCCCATTCTCTGTCCTTGGCAACTGCAACCATTTTTCGTTCTATCCTTAAAATTTTCCTCTTGCGGTTGGCTTCTTGCATCCGAGCCTTACGTTTGTTCCTTTCTGCCTATGGATCAGCAATACCAAATTCACATATATGCACGATTAAATGGTGGTTTGAGGCGGGAAAATGGGTATCAAAATTCTAAGTTTGGTAACTTGGTCTCTTCAAGATATCAAAAACTCTATAATAAAGTTCGCAATTAAACTTTTAGTTATTTATTGTTTAGATTGGGTCGTGTTTTCACACGCGACTTTTATGATAAAAAAAATAAAAAATGACTATAATCGCTCTTCCGAATTTCTAGATTCAAATAACGGGTATTTGGACGTGCATTTTCACAATGATCGTAAGATAATAAAAATCATCTAATTAGTTGGGTTGGGTAGTTTTTGTGTAAGGAGTTTGATGAGTGAAAGTTGAAACTGGTTTTTGTGATGATTCAACATATAGCATTTGACTGTTAACTGCTCCGTATTAGTTTTTAAATTTTTGACAAAATAAGTTGCTAGTCAAGTCAACCTGAACTAAAAGTTACGAAAAACCAGTTTCAACCACAACCCATTTCAGCCCGTTAGCTGACCCAACTGTTTTGCCGCCTCTATAAGCAAGGAATACCACAAGACATGTTCGTAGTGCTGCACGTGAAGAACATTAATATATTAAATAAAAAATTAACATGCTCATGTAAGCACCTACCGAGATTTTATTCATGTCCATATGGTAGCCAAGAAGTCTTGACATGATCCGGCCCAGTTCAAGATAAATAATTTAATAAACACGGGAAACATACGAAATGATTATATTGTTAGAAAATCTTGCTCTAGCATAGTAAAATATATAATATATTTGTGATGTTCAATAGACAACTAATTAGAGATCAACCTTCTTGCAACATTTACCTAACTGATAATAGTTGATAACGAATTTTACAGAAATGAAGCAAAAGTAGAGATGAGCAATGGACCTTTCTTGCAACATCCATCCCAGTTAGATGATCACGGGGATCTGTACAATAGATTTTTAGATAAATGAAGAACTTTTACATTCATGATATGCCTTCATAGTAACTAACTGATATTTTCAATATATATTTTCATATGCCTTTATAGCAATTGATTCTGTTCACCAATATTCGTTTCACATTCATTCTCTTAAGCACAAATTTCTTACCAAACCTTAAGGGAATAACAAAAATGTTAAGTAGCCGATATTTTTGGCAGGTAAGCTCAAGTAAAATGACATGCCTTACAAATAATTTTAGCCTGGTTCAGTATATCCAAACCCTATACAGCTTTAACAACTTCGCTGAATGGCTTTCCGTTTTCTAGCTCACTCATTACGTAGCCCCAAGTACCTATTTTTGGGACTGTAGAGAATTCATTAGTTATGTTTGCAATGAGGTAATGGAAGTATGAACACTTAGAAAAACTGCTAACAAAGGTAGGTTATTATTTCTCAAATTGGTTCACCGTTCTCAAACACATAATCGGTAACTTGGACCTTGTTAACAGCTACTATAGTGGTACATTAAACTTAACAATTTGATAAGTAGGAAAGTTAATAATGGGAGTTTAGCAGTATCAATGCATTATCGACAACTAATTTCCATACACTAAACATACAGAGCAACATTAATAAAAGCATACCTCATTAAGGCTTTCCCGTAGCAAGTCCGGTAAAAATAAATAGCATTGATCTCATTATATGTACTGAAAAAATCATCGAATTTTTGCTAGTTATTACAACAACATAACACCTAAACACCTAAAATTAACATATTGTTAGGATCAATATTGCCCCTTTATCTAGCGGAAACACATACAAAGCGCTCAATATTTGATTATTTCTTGCCAGGAAATTAAGCTGCACAAGTATAGCCATTGGAATTTTTAGTACCCATATACGTAATAGTAACTCAATGAGTACCCAATTAAACAGCTATTATTAACAATTCAGTATCTAAAGGTACCCATCTAGGTAACTGATCATTATCTGATATAAACCAGAAGCCTTTGTTATGATTTAAGAAGCCTTTTTTCTCATTGGCATTGAATCAAACACCCAATGCGCGAATATATTAATATTAATACTTGTATAAATCTTAACCCTAATCAATCTCCCAACAAATACATATTGATAGAAATCAAATACAGTAATAAAATAAAATGAATTCAATCAATAAAAACGGGAGTGAATTGTTTAAATGGAAAACCTAACCTTTTAATCAAAACCTAATCAAATTCAAAATAAATCCAAAAAAAAAAAAAAAAATACTAAATGAAATACAAAGACAGGGTTAATAAACAGGGTTATTTCATACCTCTCTTTGGCGGCAATTTCATTACCGAACATGATATAAGTTGTTTACTCTGATTGCTTGGTTGGAATCGACTGATGGTGATGATGATCGAGTAGGATTAGGGTTCGACAGAGGAAAAGTGTGCGTTTAATTGTTGATGGGAGGAATGAACCCAAGGTCCGTGTTTTTGTTTTTTTTTATTGGAAGGGTATTTAGTGTTTGTAAAATTGATTTATTAGCTAATTTTTTTAGTGGATGATTAATGACCGTTGGATCAAGGGATATTATAATGTAATTTTTTAATCTAATGATAATTAAGAGGGTTTTAAAAATATTTATTAGCTAATCGAGACTCTCTTTTAGTGAATATTAGTGAATATAGTGATAGTGATATAAATATAGATAGATAGGATTATTAGCTAATATATCAATGTTCATGCTATCAAAGATAATTCCACCCTTGACCCTTCCTCAATTTCTCAAAATTATAATTTGGGGATGATGAACCAAATAATCACAATAATTATTTATGTTTCACTCCTATTTTTTCTTCCCCGGTGCACTTGTATAATAAACTACCTACATATTTTAGTAAATTATATTCCGTATATTATTCAACCGTATTACGGAGTAGTTTTTTTTTTTCCTACCAAAGCCTGTGAATATTTACTCCGTATCAATTTACACCTACGTAAGAATATAGTTAATTTTATATACAATACTTATTTTTAGTTTTATATATATATATATGTATAAAATTAGAATTAGAATATTAGCAATTATATTAAAGTTTATTGTACAAAACAAAATTCCCGAACAAAAAAAAAAATAAAATAGGATCAAGCCTAAATAAATGCATACACTGCAGCAACAAAACATATGGTAAGAACATGACTGCAATCTTTCGGCTGCCCAACCATGTCATGGGTACAACACAGAGGTTACCACGCCAAACCACTGGCGGTAACCGGAAGACGTAACAATTTCTCTCAATACTCAATCAAGGCAGAACATATCAATCATCATAACCTTTCAATTAAAGTTCAACAGGCATACAAAAACCTTTATGTAAAGATTGGACCAACAAAACGCACGATAACAACATACCTTAACATACCTTTACATTCCCAACCGAAACAAAATAGCATCAAGGTCAATTATATGCATACGTTGCAGCAAGAAAACATATGGTAACAACATGGCTGCAATCAAACAACATGAATCTAGGTTTAGTAATGATGATTTTACCCCTAGTTACTTTTCATCATTTTCGCAATTAAAAGGTATGGTAAGGATGATATGATAATATGGTTGCAATATGTTGGCTGCTGGCTGAAACACAAATATGAGCACGCCATAGCACAGCCGGTAACCAAAAGTCACATATCGATCATCACAACCTTTCACCTCAGCACCTTTCTGTTTAAAATAGCATAGCTGCCAGATCACGCCATGGCTACAACACAAAAATTGCCACGCCAGACCCCTGCCGATAACCAGAAAGCGTTGCACCAATATCGTAAACTATTAAACATCACAGCATAAAAAAAACTCAAAAAAGGAAAAAAAAATCAAACAAAAACATCAGCGTAGCGAAAATTCTAAATCAAAGCAACACAAATGAGCCACCAGAGCCTTTAAATTAAAGCTCAACCGACAGACAAATACCTTTTTGTAGAAAACAACACGGAACAAGGTTCAATAATATGCATATAGTGAACCAACAAAACGTATGGCAACAAAATGAAACAAAATAGGTTCAAAATGCTACCACACCAAACCACATGCGATAACCGGAAGGTGCAACCGTATTTATCAAGACTCAATCAAGGCAGCACATATCAATCATCACAGCCTTTTAATTAAAGCTCAATAGACATACAAATACGTCTCTATAAAATAGGATCATTACAGCAAGCAAAACATATGGTAACAACATGGCTACAATCTTTCGGCTGACCCACAATGGCAACAACATGGTTCATTTTGGCAATTAGAAGGTACGTTTAGAAGGTATGTTTCGGAAAAACATACGATTTTACCCCTGGTTGTTCATCATTTTAGCAATTATAAGGTATGATAATGATAATCATAATGATAATGATTATCATCACATATCAATCATCACAGCCTTTAAACTTAGTAACTTTATGTTTTAAAATAAATATCTGCCAGACCATGCCATAGTTGCAACACAAAAATTGCCACGCCACATCACAGACGGTAACCGGAGGTCCCTGCACGAATACCGTAAACCGTTAAATATCACAGACTAAAAAAACTCAAAAAAAGAAATCAGCATAACGAAAATTCAAACACAGCAACATAATGAAAATACTTCAATCATTTTCATAATTTTTTCAAGCAACAAAACAAATTAATTCGCCAATATTAAAACAAAACAAAACGATGAAAGCGAGCAACACAAATTGATGAAAGCGGGTAACACAAAAAGATGAAAACAAGTAACTAAATATTAATTAACCGAATGCTTACAATACAAATCAGCTAATCGACATCTGACAAAAGGTATAACGAATCATACATTACCGAATGCATAAATTCCATCAAGAGAACGTGTGGTAACAATATAGCTACCGGACCTTGCCATGGCTGCAACACAAAGGTTGCCACGCCACACCACAACCGGTAATCGGAAGTCGCCGCACCAATATGCTAGACCGTTTAAAAAATCAAACAAACACAACAACATCACGAAAAATCTACAATCGTTAAAAATAAAACAAATAAATCAACACCTGACAGAAAGTATAACAAATCGAACACAAAACATTAAAACAAAACAAAAAGATGAAAGCGAGTAACACAAATTGATTAAAGCGAGTAACACAAAAAGATGAAAGCGAGTAACTAAAAATTAATTAACCAAAGGCTTACAAACGAATCATACATTACCGAATGCATAAATTCCATTAAGAGAACGTGTGGTAACATTATGGCTGCCTGACCATGCCGTGGCTGCAACACAAAGGTTGCCACATCACACCACAACCGGTAACCAGAAGTCGCCGCACCAATATGCCAGAACGTTTAAAAAATACAAACACAACAACATCACGAAATCTACAATCGTTAAAATTAAAACAAATAGATCAACATCTGACAGAAAGTATAACAAATCGAACACAACCGAGCAAAAAAAGTTAGTAAATCGAAGACTTACACAGAAGGTAACACCAAGAGTACAACTTGCCGACTGAAAGAACAAAAAAAGGAAGAAAAAAAAAACAACCCAAGCAGATAAAAAGAAATAAGCGGTGGAGAAGTAAGACACGAAAAAGCAACACATAGCACCCACTAATGTCACGCATCATATAACGACGACAGGTGGCATTAAAAGCAAAATGACGATCGTACCCCTGGTTCGACGGTGTGTAATGACGACAGGTGGTATTTGATATGAAATGACTCTTTTACCCCTGGTTACTGTTCATCATTTTGGCAATTAGAAGGTATGATAATGTTAATCTATAATGTCATACACACCTTCGTATTCATTTTATTTTCTACATTAATATTTATATCTACTCCGTATTCAATTTCAGTTCTTTCATCCATATCTGATAGCTTTCGTCATCAGTGACATGAATGGCAATCCCTCGTCATCCATATGTCTTTGATGCCTCGTGCTTTGCTATGTCCTTTCAACGCATTTCCTACAACGAGTTCCTTACTTTTATCTGTAATACATTTTACATTACCAATTATGCATTGTATTATTTAATTAACATAGTAAGTCCAATTTGTTTGTCGAAAGGTATGATGGTTGAAAGTGAATATGTTATTCATTTTTTATAGGGAGGAAATCTTGATGAAACGTTGATTTGGTAGTACATTATTTCATGTTTGAGAGTAGTCTTACTAACCCATCTTTCTACCGTTTTCATATATATTACACCCCCTTTTTACTTTCTAAAATTTAGTACATCAACATGAGAACAAAATAGAAAATGAAAAAAAGAAAAGATAAGGAGTTAGATGCATTGTAAAAAAGAGACCGTGATAAGCAATGACGTTTCTGAGCTGCCGCCTGAAACGCTATATTAAAGCGGCAAAACATCATCGAAGATTTTCTATAGTGGATTGATGCTCACTAGTCACTCCACATGCTTAATAATTTGCTAGCTAATATGTCTAACATGAGAAAAAAAAAAAACAATTTTTGGTTTTTGTTTGTGTTACTAGTGTATTTTTGCAATGTTTTGTGATTGTTATTGGTTCTAGATAAATTGTTTAGTCAAATATATCGTAGGTTTTGTCGATCAAAGTACGAATGTGAATCAATTGTAATTCTATAAGATCTTATGAACTATTCTAAATTGAATATTTGTTTTTTGTAAAAAAAAAAAAAAATAACAGAAAGAAAAGTTACCTAATGAAAAAGGAGGCGATACTCACATACTCAGTTTTGATCCATACACACTTTTGATCATAAAATTTACAATTATATCTCTAAATTCATCTAAGGAGTTGAACTTTCATTACTGTAAGTAATGGTATAATATTAACTTAGGGGTGTATAAATCAAAACTTGGAATGTGAGTATCACCTCCCGAAAAGGTTATCAACAACCACAAAGAAAAATTTGTACACCTATTGTCATATTTAACCGTTCACTATTTTTTTGCTTCAAATTAATATTTAATTTTTATAGATAGATTACAATCAAAATTTGTTTGTATAAGATAATGGATAAAACAATAAAATTAACAAACATATAGTATGATAAAGATATTTCTTAAAATGTATGTTTTTGACAAGGAAACTAATAAATTGAGAATTAAGGACTAACTAGTTTAAGACCGGGTTGCACGTTGCTGAGCTGCTTTTGGTTTGTTTTTGGTTCGTTGTCGTATGCATAAATACTTTAATATTAGCCGAAACTGTCATATACAAAATGGCTATGGACTTTTACATAGTTAATTACATGGCAGATGCTATTTACATATACAAAATGGCCATTACTAGTGTTGCCATAAGCAAGCTGCTGCACGCATGACTGGTTACACACAAACGGGTCATACTAATTGTTCACATCAAACTACTTACTACACACATAAGAAAAATTACCATCAGAAAACTTTCTCACCCCTTGTCAAATAAAAGTAATGTTGGTTGAAACAAAATAACATCGTTGCTACTAACCATGATGCTATATCGCTAAGTGTGTGCTACTTTCTATTACCTGGGTGGTTATTGCTATTCTTTTTTTTTTTTTCCATCTTGTATTCTTTCAGGTTTTCATGTGAGTCATACAGGCTGTGAGTCATATAGAGCAAGTGTTAGTTCAACAACAATTAATATGTGTGGTTGAGGATGTTTATAATGTCAAACGTTTACCTAAGGTACCCGCTAGCATCACAGGTTTCTCCAATGACTCGTATGATTCTACATCAAATTGCACGTCATGCTCGTTCAATACTATTAGTTGAGTCACATTGTGACTGCATATGCATACTTACAATTATTACAACCATCTAATCTGCTTTTTAAATTTTTTGGTAAGATGTAAATTGTAGTGACCCGGAAATTTTCGACTAAATTTAAACTTAATCTTTATATGATTTCGATATGATAAGCAAAGTATGTAGAATTGAGTCTAGAAAATTTTGGAACAATGTTCATATATTCAATTGACCTTCGACCATTCCCGACGATTCACGAACAACTATTTGTAAATAAATACATATATAATTAAATGTATATATAAATAATAATTTGAAATATTATTTGAAATATTATATGATTTAATGGTAGGAAATAAATATGTAAAATAATATGCGATGTAATAAAAACTATTATTTTATTAAATATATATATATATATATATATATATATATATATATATATATATATATATATATATATATATATATATATATATATATATATATATATATATATATATTATATATAATAATACTTGTAAATATATAATATTATATTTATTTGTTTAAAAAGATATAATTAATATAATTATTTACTTAAACTTTTTAATTAAGATTGGTTATATATATATAGAAAGAGCATATATTAAAGATAAATGATTTTGAGCTTAATTGGTAAACGTCGGTAACACTCGGTTGATGTTTTGTTAGTTTTAATATAGATATTGTACATGTTCATGAAGAATTCAAATAAAAGTTGGAGTGTAAATTGATTACGACGATTCTAGATTTGTTAAAAATATTTTTATCCTTTTTGTTTAAATATTAGTACTCCGTACATAAAAATTGGAACAGAAAATAAATAATTATCGAACCTTTTTGATCAGGTTTCAAACAGTTAATGAGTGAAATAATTAAATATATTTAATCTAAAAATTTGGGATTTTTAGGAATACTTTTATATTCCAACTGTTTAACAATGGACACGAGATAATACCGTGCAGATTAAATGTCGACTGAATACTTACAAAAAGCCTGATGGCTTTACTATGCAATACTATTTGAAGTTTACTATTTGTGTTGGATTCTTTTTTTTCACAATCATGGATTACAGAAGATAGATATATATGTATATATAAATATATATATATATATATATATATATATATATATATATATATATATATATATATATATATTGTCACATATAGATGGAAGCTCGATCACTATACAACCATGAACAACCATCAAACCCACAACATCGACTATAACTAGTCTCTTGTTTCTGCTAATAGGCCAATCACTATCAAAAACCATCTTTATCATTGTTATCATGTTTAACCAAGAACCACATCGCCACCATCTCTTGCTCGATATCATTACCACCTCTTCACCTCATCACCTTCATCACTTCCATCAAACTAAACAACCTCACTACTATTGTAATCACCTCTTCCATCGAATCACTATCAACTGCTGCTGCTACACCTTTCGTTTTATGACAAACTCATTAAAACAAACGCACTTAAAACACCACAATCCGGCTACCATTAATTATATTTTTCTGTTAAAAACCGTTACCTTTTACAAACACCCCCTTGTATTTATCAAACTCATTTGCAAACAACCAAGAACCATTAACACCACTTTGAAACAAACAGCCTCCACCACTCGCTACATCCTTTTTATCTGTTTCTTGTTCAACGACGATAACTACAACCCACGTCACCTTGTAAATCATCATCAACCGTGAGTTACCTCTCTATCTCTATATCCTTTCTCTCTTATTTTTCGTGAATCCTTAATCCGTTTTATACATCTTTCTTCTCTTTGTCTTCTGCTTCGGTTGTCAACATAGATCACCAACAACATCATTTTTATTGTCGATTGCTACTGCTGTATCAAAAACCACTTAACACCATAATCACCACCGTCACAAACCACTCAGAGTTATTGCTTCCACGACACCATTTTTTTTCTCTGCTTCTATCTCCTAACGACTATAATGTTATTATTTAAACTAGTGCGAGACTGTTGCTGGGCGACCAACAACCAAGAAATTAGAATAAAGAAACATGGCAATATAATATTTAAGTTGATTGAGATGTGTCAGTTTAAATCTTCATAAGCAACGGCCCACTCAAGTTTTCAAAATACAAAAGGAATAATAGGTGACCGACTTTTGGAGCTAGTAAATGGATCCCATGCTGAAAATATAAAAAAAAATTTGTCGACCACATGTTCTTCCCACTACTTAACTAATGCCTATTATATCCATAAAGTAAAAGTAAAGAAGGAAATAAAATATAAGATAGATCCTTATGTCGATGGGCAAATGGGAGCAAGTCAAGCATGTTGTACCAGAGAAGCGATAATTACAAAGTATGGTTTTCTTTTAATTGTGTTGGGCCGATGTCCCGTTTATAATTAAATGAGTTGTATAATTGTTGGACGACTATTTTCAATTTTCTAAGTTGGGCCGATACAGCTAAGGCCTGTTTCAGTTTCCACTGTGGGCCGAGGTGTATTGCATTTTCAGTCATGCTGGTATGTTGAGCGGAGTTTATCTGTGGAAGCGAAAAGATAAAATAAACATGTTTATAAAAATGAATTATGATATAGTGCATGATTATATATAGGATGGTGAGTAATTTGGTGATACACTGTAAATGATACACGTGATATATGAGGATAATAATGACGATGATTAAGTTAATATCATGATAATGATAATTATGAAATAATAATGAGATGAGTTATAAGATTATGATAACAACAATACATACAGATGATGATGATAATCGTAGGCATGATAGATTGATGCTGTGTTTATGATTCATAATTAGATTTGGTTGATTGGTTTTAGAAGAAAAAGGAAGGAAACGGAACAGTAGGGGTAAAAGAAATTAGGTATCATCCGATTCAGAAAGACAAACGCAGATGGAGGGTTGAGAGCGTATTTCTTATTCAAGAGGTCTCGGGTTCGAGCCACGGGTGTGGCATTATATTTTTTAAAAAGAAAAGGAAGTCAGATAAGTTATATTAGGTTAAGTAAATTTGGTGTATCCATTACACCAGAAATGGAGTGATAGAGGAATGACCAAAGGTGTTATCGGAATAGCGGAAGGTCGCGGGTTCAAACCCGGACTCGGGAAATATTTCTTAGGAACTCACTCCTTAAAGGTAGTAAACTTATTTTTATTACTATTACTATTTTTATTATTAGTAGTAGTAGTTTCATTATTAGTATTAGTATTAGTAAAATTATTATAATTGTTATTATTATTAATATTAAAAATTAACATCTTAATTAAAATTATAACTATCATTATTATTAACATTATTACTATTATTATTATTATTATTTTCATTAACTTGATTTTATTAATTTTATTTACATTATTTTTATTATCATTATTATTATTATCAGTAATATTAGTATTATTCTTATTACTGATACCATTTTTATTGAATTATTATTATTATCATAAAAAGATACAAATTTTTATTTATTATTATTGATATTATTTTAACAAATAAATAGCTATATAAGAATATATTTAAAACATATCGTATAACAATATTAATATTTTCATAATAAATACTAATTATTTATCTAAGGTATATAAAATAAATATAATTAAAATAGCTACCAATGAAACATACAAGTTACTGAAATAACAATTAATAATAATATCTAAACTTGTTCGATTGCAAGTATATGTTTTAATAAATATATGAATAATATAGGTTCGTGAATCCGAGACCAACCTACACTTGTTCAATGACGTTATATGTATTTTTACTACAAAATACAGTATGGTGAGTTTCATTTGCCTTTTTTCCCTTTACATTTTTGGGCTGAGAATACATGCGCAACTTTTATGAATATTTTACGAGATAGACACAAGCAATTAAACTAATGAAAATTATATGGGCGAATGATCGAAGCCGAATATGCCCCTTTTTGCTTGGTAACCTAAGATTTTGGAAACCGATCTCCAAATTGACGCGAATCCTAAAGATAGATCTATGGGCCCGACGAACCCCATCCAAAGTACCGGATGCTTTAGTACTTCGTTTTTTTATATCATGTCCGAAGGGTTTCCAGGAATGATAGGGGATATTCTTATATGCATCTAGTTAATGTCGGTTACCAGGTGTTCACCCTATAATTGAACCTAAATGCATGCATGCAGATGATGAGAAATGGAAAAATATGAAATCTTGTGGTCTATTAAAATGATGGAAATGAATGATTATGATAAATTAATGAACTCACCAACCTTTTGGTTGACACTTTTAAGCATGTTTATTCTCAGGTTTGAAAGAAATCTTTCGCTATGCATTAGTTCATTTTAAGGATAATACTTGGAGTCATTCATGACATATTTCAAAAGACGTTGCAGTCGAGTCGTTGAAGTTCATTAGAGATTATTATTAAGTAAAATGGCAGATTAGGTCATTTATAGCTTGGATATTATGGAATGGTATGCATACCTGATAACTTTCGATGTAATGAAAGATTGTCTTTAAAAACGAATGCAATGTTTGTAAAAATGTATCATATAGAGGTCAAATACCTCGCGATGTAATCAACTATTATGAATTGTTTATAATCAATAAGGACTTCGTCCGAATGGATTAGGACGGGGCATCACATAAATCTCCTGATCAACATCGGTTTATAAAAATGACAAATTAAACAAAGAAAGAATCAAAAATAAAAAACCTTGAAAGATTTATGATCTTCAAACAACACTCTCCAAAAGTTTGTCCAACCACTATATACAATCAGAAAGGAAAAAATTATTCATCATCCAAAAACAATACTCAAGCACTAAATGATACATTTTTTTTGCAACAAAGCATGTTTTATCCATGTATATACTATAAACGTTCTGAAAGTTATGGGCTCTTAGACAAATATACTAAATATGTAAATGAAATGGAGCTAGAGTGAATAATATCTGTATAAGATACATCAACCAAGCTTAAAACTATTTCTTATTTCATCTTGAGTTAGTAACATTCTAATCTACGGGCATTAGTGTGAGTAAACTATAAATCCCAGTTAAAGAACTTATGTAATACCGATATTTTTTTTTTTATATTCAGCATAGAATGTATGTAACTACAACTTACAAAACCACTAAAGATCATGTTTTAGTTTATTGTGGTTCATGATCCTACAGATTTGTCAAACCCAGATCAGCAAAAAAACCATTGATCATATTCATTATCTAAAAACATATTCTTTTTCTCTTGGGTCTCCAAGTGGTATAGGTGGCAAAATGGGCAGTTTAATCACAAATTCAATGCCATTATAATATGAAAAGGAGGGAAATGTGATGATTATAATTAACCTGACAAATTTTTGGCAGTACAGATTGGGCGGGTCAACCCGTGAGCTAAAGGATAGCAGAACTTCCCAATGTTCAGGGAGTGCTTTTAATAACATGGAGGCTTTCACATGCTTGCTCCGCCTGCTCCTGTTGCGCCACTGACCCGTTGAATCGTTCAAAAACTTCCTCAGTCATAAAACATGCTAAATATTTCAGATCAATGACCTCTCCGTTTATATTGATCACGCCTAAAAACCCGTATAAACTCACCTTTTGGTTCAACTTGCACAGACATTTTATGTAACAATCGATGATTGTCCCGTGAGACCGAAAACGAATGAACTGAGAAACACAGATTAAGCGTATATTCAAACAGAATTATAAAAACTAAGTCTAAGACGATTACCTGCAAATAACTTCATCTAAGCAAAAGTATCATCTAATGATTCACAAAAAACAACTTCCGCCGGCATTAGTAGCTGTTGTTATCAAAATTTAACATAAGTAATAATCGAAATCAATTGCTTTTCAAAAAAAAAATAATAATCGAAATCAACTATGAAATGTACCTGAGAGTGATGTTACAATCGCAAGAAAGATTAAAATTAAACTGCAGGCTTCAATTTCAATCAATAAAATTCAGTTCAATCGATAAAGAGATAAATAGTGAGTATAACATAGGTAGACTCAGATTTAGAATTGGGGGTTCGGGACAAAATAAGATACGAAATCCACCATGGCTGCAAACACACACGGTTGCACCAATTATATGCCTTCCGGGTGTTGCCCCGCCAAGAAAAGGATCGAATATCCAATATCCCTTGGACATCTAGTCTGATAATAACATTGATAATCATAGCCTTTGTTTAACATATATTACTACCGTTGATACAACTACAACCGTTGTAAGCACTGTCAACAACAACACTACCACCCAAATATGAACTGATATAACAACTTTAGGCGATATCACGACACATGATTCCGAAAATGATTAACAACATGCAATAATCAGTAATATTGTTAAAACAGAATCAATAATTGGGATCAGAATCAAGTTCATCACTTCCCTCCTTTGAAGCTACAGCAGAACTACATCTCTCTTATAGCAAAGATTACAGCACATGACAGCCTGCACATTCCATAAATATATTTAGGCTCCTTTCCTTGTATAGATTGATATAGCCGTTGTATTTTAGATATAAATATGGATGTTCCTGCATTGTAAGATTACTCATCTTAATCAAAGCAATACAATTACAATTCTTATTCAAAACATGGTATCAGAGCTTGTGTTGATGATCTAAGAACATTCAAACACAGCAAATTTTTCATCTGCCTTTTTTTGATTTTTTTTAGTGGTTATCATGCCTGGAGAAGATGACATCCATACCCAAAACAACCAACTTATTACTGAGTTAACTAGCCAATTGGCTAGGATACTCCAAGCCAACAATGAAAATCAATCACAAAGGCATCCTGATTCATTAAAAATCAGTGTTGCCCTTAACAACTCAAACTTTTCACTTTGGTCTAGTATGATTAAGGTTGCCATCGGAGGTAAATCCGAGACCCTCCTTAATCATTTAACCGAAGATCCACCAGTAAGCAACAACCAGAAATGGAACCAGGATGACTTGGTAGTTTTTTCCTGGATCATCCAAAACATAGAACCACAAATTGCAAGCAATCTAACACAGTTTCCAACAGCAAAAACATTATGGAATGCTCTCATCACGACCTACAGTTCAGGCAAAGATAAACTGCAGACTTTTGATTTACATGTTAAAGCCAACAATATCAGATAAGATGGCAAATCCATTGAAGAATTGTGTCTAAAACTCTAAGGAATATGGGGAGAGATCGAAGTGAGAGATCCAAATCCAATGGAGCATCCGAATGATATTGTCAAATATAATAACATCAGGTCAGAACAAAAAATCTTCCAATTTTTAAATGCTTTAGATCACAAACATGACAATATCAAACGAGAACTCCTTAGAATTGAACCTTTGCCTACTGTCGAAGGAGCTTATGCTGCAATTCGTAAAGAAAATGCACACCAATATATATTTAACAATAAAACCGACATCCTTACCCAACCTAGCATAGCCAGTGGTCTAATAGCACCGGCATCGAAATCCAAAGATTCTGACGGCCATGGCTTGCTATCAAAGAATCAACGTCGGTCAGACTATAAGTCATCATCCTGGGATAAGGACAATTTAAAGTGTGATGAGTGTGGTATGAAACGACACACCAAAGAACAATGCTTTAGAATCGTAGGATACCCTGAATGTTGGAATGACGGGCACGAAAAGGGAAAAGCTTCCATAGCAATGGCGGCTACAACCAAAGACAACCACGAGGATACCAATACTGGTACCACTGCTCAAGGTGGATTCGGATTATGCAGCCGAGCCATCATCATCATCTAGTGGAGGTAACGATGGGTTAGGGTTAGGTATTATAAAACCCAAATCATCCAAATCAATTTCACAAACCACCATAGTGAACGGGTTAAAACAAACGAATGGGTTAGGGTTTTTTTAACCCAAATCAGTTTCACAAAACTCAATTTATATCCCCAAATATTTATTTTGACACAAATAGTCCTTGTGATAATTTCTGTGACAAAACCTCCAACAATGAGAAATTACAAACTAAACCCTGGACTCAAAATTGTGAAGTTAAAACCAAAGTTTTTAAAAAATTACAAACCAAGTCCCAAAATAATATTTCGTCAATTAATATGGTCTCAAATAAAACAAAAGGTAATGAGTGGATCATCAATTCTGGTGCCACCGATACCATGACGTTTAGTAAAAATGATATTATTATTAATACGAAACCAAGCAAAACCCAAATTAAAACTGCTAATGGTGGGGTTATACAAGTCAAGGGCGGGGAATGGTTGAAATTTCACCGACTTTAAAATTAAAAAATTGTCTTTACGTTCCCGCTCTTTCTCATAAGTTATTATCTGTAAGCCACGTGACAAAAGAACTTAATTATACCGTTTTATTACACCCCACATTCTGTATTTTACAGGACATCCGAACGGGGGAGATAATTGGACGTGGTACTGAACGAGATGGTTGTACTATGTGGATGAGGTCACTCGAGATGGTAGTATCATGCTAGCTCATGGGACTTCCGATAGACAAGCCTGGTTGTAGCATAGACGTATTGGTCATCCGTCTGCCGGTTATTTACATATTTTATTTCCTAGTTTATTTTCTTCCAACAAAAGTATTGAATGTGAAACTTGTATTTTGGCCAAAAGCCATCAAAATTCATTTAAAACTAGTAATTTAAGAACTGAACGTCCTTTTGCTTTAATTCATTCCGATGTATGGGGACCCGCAAGGGTTAATGGGGGGCATAATTTTCGATATGTCCTATTATTTATTGATGACTATACTCGCATGACTTGGACATATTTCTTAACCAACAAATCCGAAGTGTTTGATAAATTTACTATCTTTTCAAACATGATCCAAAGACAATTCCAAAGCAAAATACAAGTTTTAAGGTCCGATAATGGTGGTGAATTTGTCAACACTCAAATGAAACTTGAAGAAAAAGGTATTATCCATCAAACCACATGTCCTCACACACCTCAACAAAACGGGGTTGCCAAAAGGAAAAATCGTATTTTGTTAGAAATAACTCGTGCTCTAATGATTGAGTCCAATGTTCCAAGGTCTTTCTGGCCGGAAGCTCTTGCCACAACTATCTATCTTGTGAATAGACTCCCGACCAGAGCTTTAGAACTTAAAAACCCTCTCGAAGCCTTAACTAAGTTTTATAAACCCCCATCTAATCTCACCTTAAAACCTCGAATATTTGGGTGCACTGTGTTTGTTCATATTCCTAAAACTGAACAAACTAAATTAGATGCATGTGCTGAAAAGTGTGTCTTTGTGGGGTATGGGGTGAATCAAAAGGGGTACAGATGTTATAGTCCTAGAAGGAAACATATGTTCACTACGATGAACTGTGATTTCCTAGAAACTGAATACTTATATACCCAACACACAAGTCAGGGGGAGACCGACTCTGGTGACACTGTGAGTTGGCTAGATATACCATCGTCTGAAGAAGTGACTCATAATACCACTCCACAGAGTACTCCACCCGTCAGTACCTCCGACAATGATTTTCCCGACCATACCGAGGTAAATCCTGAATCCACTGATACTAATGTTACTAATGATGAAAATTTAGAAAGTATTTCAGTACAGGAAAACAATGAAACACCTCCTGAAAATGAAACACAACAGCAACAAGAAAATGAGACACAACAAGAACAGTATGTTCTCCCTCCAAGAATCAACCGAGGGATTCCTCCCAAGAGATACTCTCCTGAGAGAACTTCCTCAAGATCGAGATATCCAATGGCCAATATTGCTAGAGGAAACTTATCTAAAGAAGCCATAAAATTCACTTCCGCATTATACTCTGAAGATATTCCAGCAACCGTCGAACAAGCTCTAAAATCACCAAAGTGGAGAAAAGCAATGGAAGAAGAGATGGAGGCTCTAAAAACAAATAATACTTGGGAAATATGCATCCTTCTAGAATCAAAGAAACCAGTTGGATGCCGATGGGTATTAACTATCAAACACAAAGTCGATGGATCCGTCAAAAGGTACAAAGCCCGACTTGTTGCCAAGGGTACACTCAAACTTATGGTGTTGATTACTCAGAGACCTTTTCACCAGTTGCAAAAATCGACAAGTATACTCTTTTTCTGAAACAAAGAGGAAACTGATATCGGCCAAAAAGTCACATTTTTACCCCCGATATTGAGCCCTAAAACCATAAAGTTGCAAACTTTATTGCCAAAATAATCACTTTATTGGTTAATTTGGTAGATTTAGTCATTACAAAGGCTATGTTTCAAGAATCACTAAAAACGGCTGAAAAACGAGAAAAAAGAGCAAAACCGGCTAAGACGATTAACTCGCGTTTAAATAACTTATTTTATATTTTTTGGAAAAGTTTATTTACTTAATCTCATGTTGTAGGATATTCAATTATGAACGTGTGGGCGCAAGAATTGTCAAAAATGGAGCTAAAACGAAGATTCTAGAGCGAAAACGGTGAAAGACAAGTTCTATCTAGAAACGGCTTGCCAAACCCCTTGCCAAACGGCCTGCCAGGCTTGAAAACGGCCTGCCAATAAACGGGCATAAAAAACGGCTTGCCTGGCTCGCAAACCCCTGCCAAACGGCTTGCCAAACGTGTGACGCCCCGTACAAAACCATCGTGTACGATTCGTCATCAACAGGATCTTTACACGGTTGAATACTACATGCTGTTTGAAAACCAGTTTGCATTCATAAAAACATAGTGTTTACAAAAGATAAAGTGACACAAAGGTCGTTACAAAGCCATTATTCAAATAACATAAGTTGCGAATGCAAAATAAAAGTTTCATGATTGAGACATCTCTAAGTTATGCATCGGTTATCTAACACAGCAGGTCCTTAACAGCAAGTCTAAACAGCATGACAGCAAGTCTAACAGCGGAAGCAACAAACTCTAAGCACCTGAGAAAACATGCTTAACGTAAATATAAATATCACCCCCTAAAAGTACACCTGACGAGTGCGTATGTCCTCGAAGTATTAAACACCCGTTAAGTACTAGCGCGACTAGCCCGAGTGGGGATGTCAAACCCTATGGATGCATATCTAATATTCACATCTACCGGTTCAAAACCAACTAGTTGTGGAGCCCTCGCTTCGCGCCGGGGGCTCCGTTTTGAAAGTTGCTTCTTTTAGCCTTCGGGTTTTATTTAAAAAAAAAGTTAGTAAAGTGGGGGTTCGATTTGTATTTTAATAAAAGTTAGTGGGTTAAGTTTGTGAAATTTGAAAAAACTTTACGTATAAAGTGGGGGTTCGATTTGTATTTTAATAAAAGTTAGGAGGTTAAGTTTGTGAAAATTGAATATTAGTAAAAAAAAAAAGTTAGTAAAGTAGGGGTTCGATTTGTATTTTAATGAAAGTTAGGGGTTAAGCTTGTGAAATTTGGGGAAAAATATACGTATAAAGTGGGGGTTCGATTTGTATTTTAAAGAAAGTTAGGGGGTTAAGTTTGTGAAATTTGAAAAAGAAATAGTACTATTCATTTCCAATATACCTTTTAGATATAGGTATATAATAGTTAAACGTTACCGTGCTAAGGGGAATCTTTATGCCGTTGTATAACCCACACATATGTAAAGTTTAAGTACTCGTGTCAAGTAAGTAAAACATAAAAAGCGCATGTATTCTCAGTCTCAAAAATAGTATAAGTAAAAAGGGATACTATAACTCACAGTGATAAAAGCGGTAAAGTCGGTAATGAAAGTGTGCAAGTAGTAAGTCGGTCCGAAAGGTCGTCAACCTAAATCAAAGGTTACTAGGTCAGTAGGTTGTCTTTATAAGTTCTAATAGTGCATAAAATAAGTTTAAGTGTCATCATCATCATCATTCATCATCATAAAAGCTAAGTAAGTTTGACAAGAATAGAGATCGAAACAATAGGCTGATTTGGTTAGCTGTTACGACCTCTACGTAAATCGAAAAGACGCGTAATCAGTGGCTATGGCTCCGTATGTGAGTCCCCTAGTTGCTGACCAATTTCCAGAACCAAACTCATCTTCATTTGACCGTGGAAATGGTTTAAGTGCGAGTCGGTCAGAAACTTCAGCACAACGTTAATAGGGTGTAACGACTTTCGGAAGGCCATAAATCCTAAACCGTAACTCGGATTAAGACAAGGTCTAAATGGAAAATCATCTAATCGAACCGAAATAACTGAAAATCAACTTTCCAGTAGCCCAGGTTACTGATCAGATCTCGAAAAACAGTAAAAAAGTGCTCCGGTGGGGTTCTTGGTGCTTGATGCTCATCATGGTTCTTATCCTTGATGCTTGTAGCTTCAAGTGTACAACTCGTTGATGGTTTAGCATCACTTTTGACCAAGATTCTACCATCAATACACAATATGTTAAGACCAAATAATAACACAACTCATTTAAGAGTCTTAGATGGATGATGAACCAAGGTTACATCATATCCTTAGTCTTAACACAAATACAAGTCCTATTTACAAACAAAGTTACAAACTTTACATCAATCAAACAAATATGAACATAATCTAAGTCAAATGAGGTGATGGAACCCTAAGCTAGAGAGCTTGGATCCTTTTCACACAAGTTATAAGGTCACAAAGCTAGAAAGCTTGAACCTTTAGTGTTCTTGAAGATCTTGAAGCATAAAGCTTGGATCTTTAAGTTATATGAAGACCATAAACACAAGTTTTGATCTTTATATCAAAATAATGAGATCATAAGTTAGAAAACTTAGATCCAAAAAAAGATATGAAGATCCAAGCTAGAAAGCTTGCATCTTGATTGTTCTTGAAGATCTTGAAGCATAAAACTTGGATCTTTAAGTTACATGAAGATTACAAACACAAGTTTGAATTTTTATAACAAAATAACAAGATTTAAAGTTAAAAGATATAGATCTATAAAGTGGGTGAAGATTCAAAGCTAGAAAGCTTGAATCTTCCATGTTCTTGAAGGATTTAAATCCATGTTTGAATCTACAAGATGTAATCAAGATCAAAGCTAAAAAGCAAGACCCTTTGATGATGATGATGGTCACAAAAATAATAGAAGGAGAAGAAGAATAAAAGTTCAAAATTACTTACACTTTTAGAGAGAGAAAGAACTAGAGAGAATTAGAGAGTGAGTGTGTGTGAATTAGAAATGAAAGCAAGTGTAAATTGAAAGGAATGAGGCTTGTATTTATAGTGAAATGAGGGTGGGGGGAGGCCTCTTGGCCGTGATTTTTGGTAGGGGGAGGGGGAGACAAGATTTATTTTTTGGTTAATGGTTGTCTAAAGTAGGTACTTATGTGACGACCCGGAAATTTCCGACCAAATTTAAACTTTAATCTTTATATTATTCCGACACGATAAGCAAAGTTTGTTAAGTTAAATCTCAAGAATTTTAAACTGTGTTCATACATTCATTATAACCTCGACCAAATTTCGACGATTCACGAACCGTTATATATAAATAGATATGTATATGTATATATATATATATTATAACTTGAGAATATTAATAAAGTATTAAATGTATAATACTTTACACGAACGTATTTGTTTCAATATGTTTTTCGACAAAATTAAAAAAATATATATTAAATGATTGAATTATCAGAAACATTGAATTATGATTACAAGTCTCTCTGTTGAGAGGTCCACTATGATTTGAGAAAATCTATTCCTCTTAACGATATTCAGAATAATTTGTAAAGCTATTTATAAATAAAAACAAAAAGTGTCATTTACGAAAGTTAGACAAAAGTTAGTGGAGAATTGGTTTCCATAATATTCTATTAATCTATTTTCAAACGTACAAAGACGTTTTCAGTTTAAAAAGAACTTTATTATTAAAATGTATATAACTTTTATAAATATCTAGAATCACTTTTGACAACTCATTACTTAACCAGTATAATAAATATAACGATATTTATATTTTATTTCATTAAATATATATAACGATTTAAATTAATATTAGATATATTTATATGCGTATTATACATACATAGTTTTTATACTTTTACTATACTTTAACTTTACTTTTACTTTACTTTAACTTTAATAATTCACTTTAATAATTTATACTTTAATAATTCACTTTAATAATTCATACTTTAATTATTCACTTTAATAATTCATACTTTAATAATTCACTTTAATAATTCATACTTTAATAATTCACTTTAATAATTCATACTTTAATAATTCACTTTAATAATTCATACTTTAATAATTCACTTTAATAATTCAAAAATCTATTATAAATAGAATTCAATAGGTTTCATTATTTCATAGAAACTTGAAAATATATTTCTCTAAACTCTCTCAATCGATTATATATATATATATATATATATATATATATATATATATATATATATATATATATATATATATATATATATATATATATATATATTTGCTCTGTATTATTTCAAGATATTATTAGTATACATAAAATATTACGACGGAGTGTTGTCCGAGTGATTTCAAAATAGTTTTTTTTGAATGAGTCGAAGCTAAGGAAATTATGGGTTATAGCTATGGAGGTAATGGGTATGGTTCATGGGTATGCTCGTGAGGTCAATCTAGTGTTTATTATCTCCGTTGTGTCTACGTACTTTCCTGCAATATTAAATCTCAATATTGATACGTTCGTGAATCCGAGGCCAACCTTGCACTTGTTAAATGACGTTATATGTATTTTTACTACGAAATACAGTATTGTGAGTTTCATTTGCTCCCTTTTATATATATTTTTGGGACTGAGAATACATGCGCTGTTTTTATAAATATTTTACGAAATAGGCAAAAGTACTAAAACTAATTCTACGTGGGTTTAAACCAGAAATATACCCTTAGCTTGGTAACATTAAACTACTTGTCTATGTACGGTAGGCGCGAATCCTAAAGATAGATCTATTGGGCCTGACAAACCCCATCCTGACTATGGGATGCTTTAGTACTTCGAGGTTATTTTAAACACACCTGATCTGGTGTACTTCAGAGGGTAAAACATGAACGTTAAGGCTTGTTACCGGGTGCCTACAACTTATAGAATACTTTTATACACTTGCGAGTGTACATATATTTATAAACGGAAATCTTGTGGTCTATTAATATATTGAAATGATTGTTGTGATAAACCTATGAACTCACCAACCTTTTGGTTGACACTTTAAAGCATGTTTATTCTCAGGTATTAAAGAAATCTTCCGCTGTGCATTAGCTTATTTTAATAATATTATTTGGAGTCATTCATGGCATATTTTGAAAGACGTTGCATTCGAGTCATTGAGTTCATCAAGATTATTATTAAGCCAATTATAGTTGGATGTATTATGAAATGGTGTGCATGCCGTCAACTTTCGTTGTAAAGAAAGTTTGTCTTTTAAAAACGATTGCAATGTTTGTAAAATGTATCATATAGAGGTCAAATACCTCGCGATGTAATCAACTATTGTGAATTGTTTATAATGTATATGAACGGGTCCTTTCAGTTGGTATCAGAGCGGAGGTCTTAGCGAACCAGGTCTGCATTAGTGTGTCTAACTGATAGTCATTAGGATGCATTAGTGAGTCTGGACTTCGACCGTGTCTGCATGTCAAAAGTTTTGCTCATCATTTTTGTCGGAAATTACCTGCTTATCATTCTTAGTCTAGACACATCTTATTGCATTGATTGCATGAATAGTGTATAGACAAAATTCATATCTTAGCGTATCTGCTAATTCATATCTTAGCGTATCTGTTACCGTAAACTTTGCCTGACATATTCCGTAAATTCCTCCGTAATCTACGAAACCTTTTGCTCTATATAATTAGAATACCACCCGATAGCCGGAAAATCATTTCATATCGAAAAATTCTTTATTCAATCGTACGAAATGGAATTCGTCATTAGTTCAAGTCCCTCGGATTCCGAAATGGAATCCCACTCAAGTTCCGAAAGCAGTGTGACCGGAATGGATCAACCAATTAGTCATCATCTATTCTGGATGAATTAGGGATGGGTTCGTAGCCTCCTTAATCATTGGAGACAAGAAGAAGGTGATCCCTTCCATCCACCACATTGCCCTCTTGGCGAAGAACCTGAAGCACTTACCAGCGAACCTATCCGAAACACCATTTTCTCTCTTATTTCTAGAGTATCTCGTCACGATTACATACTACACCAAATTCTAGATTTTATTTATCCGCTCGTCCGAACCAACAATCACCCCAGTGTAATAGAAGAAGTCAACGAGCTTCGCGCTCGGGTAGTGGCTTTGGAGAATATGGTGCAAAGGTTACAAACACCAGCAGCAGCACCAGTAGCATAAACAGTACCACCATCAGCCACACCAACAGTACCATCACCACCACCAACAACAACATCCACATCCCACACCGCAACATCACAATCTGTATCTCAAACATCAACGTCATACGCCCTGTAAATATCCAGGAATATCAACAACAACAAACGATGAAGTATTAATTCATAAACTTCATTGAAGAGATATCTCTGCGGCAGTTATGTAATCTCCAAAATCTTAGAGATTATTTAATTCTGACCGTAAATCGGATGAGTGAACGGAGATGGTAGAGTAGAAACTTTGATCGAAAATGGTGTACGATTTACAAGCTAGAATTGTTTTACCAACAGCATCAACAGGACCGTAGCATCATCAACACAGTCAGTGCCGTCAGTATCGTCAGAATCAACATCACCTGTAACATCACAAACTCTGTCAGTTCAAGAATCATTGTGGACATCATTATGAATCAACAACAAATATATTGTATCAACGAGTTATGAAGTATTAACTCATTTCCAATCGAAAGATTTATATGTATATTTTATATGTATAAATTTTTAAACCATAATAAATCTTCCCGTACTAAGCTATTATGTGTGAATCTTAACTACTCAGTTAATTCATATTACAAATATGCAATGATGTACGTCCTTCGTCCGCAACTTAACCATCGTTAATTACAATCTCTGTCTCAATTCAATAAAAATCCAATTCATAATAAATCAAGTGTATTATTCGAATATATGTTTGATTTTACACTTTCATCATCGATGTACTCGAAACTTTTCAAATAACATCATTCGTACGTTGCGAAGTTCACAAGAATTTCACGAAAACCAACAAATAACAAAGTAATGATTCATAATTTCAATATTATTGAAGAAATACTTATGCAATTTATAAAGTTTTAGGGATTACTCAATTCTAATTCCAACCATAAAACAAATGAGTTTAATTTAATATTGACTCATTAAATCTATATTACATCTAAAGAAAATATACACATATATTTTCATAAAGACTGTAATAAACTTCTTTTGTACAAAATATTAATTGTGAATTTTTTTTTAACGGGTAGGTAATACCCAAGAGATATATAAATTCACAATTAATATATTACATTTTTCGAAATTGATTCAGCAATCATCAACTATACTCCCTACTTTCACAACAATATCCATTCTTTCATATAAATCAAAACAATCATACTCATTCAAATTCAATTACATATTCTGATTTTGAAATCGCATAATTCAATTCAAAATATAACCAGTATCATCACTCTTAGATTCCTATATCTTTCAAAGCTATACTTTGACTTCAAAACTGTGTTAGAACATCATATGTATTAACGATTACAATATGTGCTCAAACCCTTCGAAATTCCTGAAGACACTTCAACTAAGGAACAATCGAGATGATGATCCAACCACATGTTACCCACAGTAATACACCTGAAAAACTCTCAAAACCCAAGTCATAGTTCGACACGTATCCGTGTTAGACCCTTTGGCATTTACTAGCTAAAATAACTTTTCAACCCGTTTCAAAATAGACAGTTTTGTCACATCTCCAGCAAGTCAACTTCGACTTCTCAATCAAAACAGTCTTATTATAACCTCGATAGATACGTTGCCCTTTCGCCAACGTTACCGGGGAATCGTTTATATTCACCACATTAGCAATAAACTTACCAATAACTTCACTGATCTTTGACTTTCCAAAAAAAAAAAAATCATTATAATTATCGAAACCCTATCATATACTCATTCGTACCTTATAACAAGAATTGCCATACCAATTATTGAGAATCCGCAATCAGTATTTTGAAACCTCGCAGCATGTCTACATCAACAATTACATATACACACAACGTCTACCTCCAAGACTTACATTCTTTGAATGAGAAATTTCTGAAAAACACCCTAAACTGCGAACCAGTTCTCGAAATTTTGAAAAATGCTGATGAAGCAGCAAAAACTGTAAACGACCTTAACAGTAAAAAGTTGGATGATAAAGGATAGTATATTGGCAAAGCTCAGAAAAAGAGAAGCTTTGGAACTGGAAAACGGATTGAGCAAAGTATGAAGGAGGCTGTGGACAAATCACAAAGGCTGAACCTGCCTTCAAAGAATCCAAATGATTCAGTACTTGCTGAAGTCATTAACGAATACCTTGCTCCTGACTCTAAACCCCTGCGGACAATATCCTTCATCATCCTCTGATATTAGACATTCTAAGATATCATCGTATCTTTCATTATAAATATCATCCATACTTCTGAAGATATTTTTATAATTATTCTTATCTGAAATCATTTACCTTTTCGTGCTATCTGTATTATATCATAAAAGAAACTATTTTAGTTTCTAAATTCTGAAACATTCGAGTTTAAAATAGGAATATTCTTGAAGAAGTGTTGGGAGCTGAAGCATGAGTTAGTATAATATAATGACACTTGATCAACGTGATTATATTACAGTAATTCATGCTGAGTTTCTAAATGGAACATGATGATTCACAGATCATAACGTCATCATGTGCTATGTTACACGACTCTTGTATTCTCTTTGATCTCTAAATATCAAGAAAATATTTCTTGATGATTCGGCCTTTTCCGAGGTATTCTGGTAATTTGATAAGTCAAGATCGTGCCATTACAATTTTCTTCCTAGAACATTAACAATGTTCATTCCGAAATTTATATCTGCGAATTCTGGACCATTACAAGCGGTGCTTAATCGCAAGAAGAAGAAACGAAAGGACAAAGCTCCGAACTAGAAATGGGATTATAAATCATAGCAAATAGAAGAGAGCATTAACTATGGATGACAATGATTATAGAAGAAGCAAGGACTTTGAAATATAAGGGAAGATATAAAACCCAACAACAACCCAGAAATCACAAACCGTATATATCAATGCATATAGCAATATAAAGACACGAGAGAACTAAAAACACTATAAAACCAAGAGTATAGTAGAAGTAAATAGATTCTTTCGGAGGCAGATGAAAAAGAAGAGCGACAGATATGAAAGTGAGGAGTATATCAAGAATCAGCACTGGATGAAGCATATTGACAAATACTTTAAAATATGAGTTTAGAAGGTGTGAGTTGTAAGAAAACAAATGAGGTGGATTTATAGTGAAATATCCGACAGAGAAATCGAAATGGATTATCGCATTAATTCGAAGAGGATCATAATTTCCTTAATCGCCGAATAATCAAATCCAATATAGATTACAAAGATTTTCTTTTCAAAGATCAATCGTGATGACTTCAAAAGATACGACGAATCACTATTATCTTATTTCATTCATTTACGATAACTTCACTCACACGCTTCGAGTAATCGAATTATTTTATCCATTCTTCTTGAACATGATAAAACTCTATAATCGTTATAATAACATTCTCATTATTAGTCATGACGACCTCTATCAAATTTCGGGGACGAAATTTCTTTAACGGGTAGGTACTGTGACGACCCGGAAATTTCCGACCAAATTTAAACTTTAATCTTTATATTATTCCGACACGATAAGCAAAGTTTGTTAAGTTAAATCTCAAGAATTTTAAACTGTGTTCATACATTCATTATAACCTCGACCAAATTCCGACGATTCACGAACCGTTATATATAAATAGATATGTATATGTATATATATATATATATATATATATATATATATATATATATATATATATATATATATATATATATATATATATATATATTATAACTTGAGAATATTAATAAAGTATTAAACGTATAATACTTTACACGAACGTATTTGTTTCAATATGATTTTCGACAAAATTAAAAAAATATATATTAAATGATTGAATTATCAGAAACATTGAATTATGATTACAAGTCTCTGTTGAGAGGTCCACTATGATTTGAGAAAATCTATTCCTCTTAACGATATTCAGAATAATTTGTAAAGCTATTTATAAATAAAAACAAAAGGTGTCATTTACGAAAGTTAGACAAAAGTTAGTGGAGAATTGATTTCCATAATATTCTATTAATCTATTTTCAAACGTACAAAGACGTTTTCAGTTTAAAAAGAACTTTATTATTAAAACGTATATAACTTTTATAAATATCTAGAATCACTTTTGACAACTCATTACTTAACCAGTATAATAAATATAACGATATTTATATTTTATTTCATTAAATATATATAACGATTTAAATTAATATTATATATATTTATACGCGTATTATACATACATAGTTTTTATACTTTTACTATACTTTAACTTTACCTTTACTTTACTTTTACTTTACTTTAACTTTAATAATTCACTTTAATAATTTATACTTTAATAATTCACTTTAATAATTCATACTTTAATAATTCACTTCAATAATTCATACTTTAATAATTCACTTTAATAATTCATACTTTAATAATTCATACTTTAATAATTCACTTTAATAATTCATACTTTAATAATTCACTTTAATAATTCATACTTTAATAATTCACTTTAATAATTCAAAAATCTATTATAAATAGAATTCAATAGGTTTCATTATTTCATAGAAACTTGAAAATATATTTCTCTAAACTCTCTCAATCGATTTATATATATATATATATATATTTGCTCTGTATTATTTCAAGATATTATTAGTATACATAAAATATTACGACGGAGTGCTGTCCGAGTGATTTCAAAATAGTTTTTTTTGAATGAGTCGAAGCTAAGGAAATTATGGGTTATAGCTATGGAGGTAATGGGTATGGTTCATGGGTATGCTCGTGAGGTCAATCTAGTGTTTATTATCTCCGTTGTATCTACGTACTTTCCTGCAATATTAAATCTCAATATTGATACGTTCGTGAATCCGAGGCCAACCTTGCACTTGTTAAATGACGTTATATGTATTTTTACTACGAAATACAGTATTGTGAGTTTCATTTGCTCCCTTTTATATATATTTTTGGGACTGAGAATACATGCGCTGTTTTTATAAATGTTTTACGAAATAGGCACAAGTACTAAAACTAATTCTACGTGGGTTTAAACCAGAAATATACCCTTAGCTTGGTAACATTAAACTACTTGTCTATGTACTGTAGGTGCGAATCCTAAAGATAGATCTATTGGGCCTGACAAACCCCATCCTGATTATGGGATGCTTTAGTACTTCGAGGTTATTTTAAACACACCTGATCTGGTGTACTTCAGAGGGTAAAACATGAACGTTAAGGCTTGTTACCGAGTGCCTACAACTTATAGAATACTTTTATATACTTGCGAGTGTACATATATTTATAAACGGAAATCTTGTGGTCTATTAATATATTGAAATGATTGTTGTGATAAACCTATGAACTCACCAACCTTTTGGTTGACACTTTAAAGCATGTTTATTCTCAGGTATTAAAGAAATCTTCCGCTGTGCATTAGCTTATTTTAAGGATATTATTTGGAGTCATTCATGGCATATTTTGAAAGACGTTGCATTCGAGTCATTGAGTTCATCAAGATTATTATTAAGCCAATTATAGTTGGATGTATTATGAAATGGTGTGCATGCCGTCAACTTTCGTTGTAAAGAAAGTTTGTCTTTTAAAAATGATTGCAATGTTTGTAAAATGTATCATATAGAGGTCAAATACCTCGCGATGTAATCAACTATTGTGAATCGTTTATAATGTATATGAACGGATCCTTTCAACTTATGTTGGGATCCCATGCAACATTAAGGATAATACTTGACATAAATGCTAGCATGTTCCCTCTAATAAATTGGCATTTGTCTTACTTATTATTGAGTCCCTAGTAATTAATTAGTGGGCTAAATAAATGGGCTACTAGCTAGAGTAGGGTGGGCTTAAGTCCAACAAGGTAGAAAATCCAACAAGACTAACTAGTAAGCATAATTAAATTACTACGCATTATTAAGCATCCATAAACACAAGTAATTATTATTATGAAATAATAATTAGTATTCCATATTCATAATATTCCGATTACAACAAAAGTTAAACGTGCGCGCAGTTCGCGGTTTAATCGAAACGTTAAGTGACACTAACAGTCATAAAGCATCAGGTGATCAAGTTAAGTATCCTACGTACTCTAAGGCACGTTTTAACATATAAATGAAAGTAAACCATGTATATAAAGGTTCCAGAGTATAAATTAGCACATTACGCACAAATACGCAGTTTCGCTAAAATACAAGGCATAAAAGCAAGTCGAAAAAGTCGGGTCGTTACATTACCCACCTGTTAATGGAAATTTCATCCCAAAATTTAAGCTGAGGCAGGTGTTGGAGTCTGGAAAAGGTGAGGATATTTCTGCATCATTTGATCCTCTCGTTCCCAGGTGAACTCGGGTCCACGTTTGGCATTCCATCGAACTCGGACGATCGGAATCTTGTTGTGTTTCAAAGTTTTGACCTCACGGTCCATAATTTCGACAGGTTCTTTCACGAAGTGGAGTTTGTCATCAATTATGAGTTCTTCCAGTGGTATGATAAGTTCCGGTGGAGCAAGACACTTCTTCAAATTTGATACGTGGAAGGTAGGATGAACTGCGCACAATGGAGTTGGAAGATCCAGACGGTAAGCTACGGGTCCAACACGCTCCAAGATTTCAAACGGACCAATGTATCACGGGTTTAACTTTCCACCCTTTCCAAAGCGGATTACACCTTTCTAAGGTGCGACTTTCAACATCACATGGTCACCCACGTTGAATTCGAAGTCTTTACATTTAAGATCAGCATAACTCTTTTGGCGATCACGGGTCGTCTTAAGTCTCGCTTGAATTTGGGCAATCTTCTTCGTCGTTTCATGGACTATCTCGAGTCCGGTGATTTGCATTTCGCCTAACTCGGCCCAACAAATAGGAGAACGGCACTTGCGACCATACAACGCTTCAAAAGGTGTGGCATTAATACTCGAGTGATAACTGTTGTTGTAAGAGAATTCGGCTAACGGTAAATGCCTTTCCCAAGACTTTCCGAAGTTAATAACACAGGCACGCAACATGTCCTCTAAAGTCTGAATCGTTCGTTCGCTCTGACCGTCGGTCTGCGGGTGATATGCAGTGCTCATGTCGAGTCGAGTTCCCAAGGCTTCTTGCAAAGAACGCCAGAATCTGGAAGCAAAACGGGGATCGCGATCTGAGATAATTGATAGAGGTACACCATGACGAGACACAACTTCTTTGATGTACAGTTGAGCAAGTCTCTCCATTGTATCTGTTTCCTTCATCGCTAGGAAATGAGCAGATTTGGTAAGACGGTCAACGATAACCCAGATTGTATCGTATCCGCCCACCGTCTTTGGTAGCTTCATGATGAAATCCATCGTAATTGCTTCCCATTTCCATTGTGGGATTTCCAGTTGTTAAAGTAATCCAGATGGCCTCTGATGTTCAGCCTTAACCTTCGAACAAGTCAAACACCTCCCAACATAATTTGCAACATCCTTCTTAAGATTTGGCCACCAATACTGTTCCTTAAGATCGTGGTACATTTTACCGGCTCCTGGATGAATCGAATATCTCAACTTGTGGGCTTCATCTAGTATAAGGCTTCGTAAATCTCCATAACGAGGTACCCAAATTCTTCCGGAATAACATCGGAGTCCAGACTCCTTAACCTCGAATTTAGAGACGAGAATGTTCAAGTATTCACGGGATATGTTCTCCTCTTTGAGAGCCTCTTCTTGGGCTACTCGGATCTGGCTGTTGAGGTTCGAATGAATGGTGATGTTCAGAGCCCGAACACAAAGAGGTACCATTCTCTCCTTTCGACTCAGAGCATCGGCTACAACATTGGCTTTGCCAGGATGGTAACGGAGGTCAAAATCATAGTCGTTCAGTGTCTCGATCCATCGACGTTGTCTCATATTCAGCTGCTTCTGATCAAAGATGTGCTGGAGGCTTTTGTGATCGGTGAATATGGTACTCTTTGTCCCATAAAGATAGTGTCTCCACAACTTCAAAGCGAAGACAATGGCTCCAAGTTCGAGATCATGGGTAGTGTAGTTTTGCTCGTGTATCTTCAGTTGACGAGAAGCATAAGCAATGACCTTCGTTCTTTGCATCAATACGCAACCAAAACCATATTTCGAAGCATCGCAGTACACAACGAAGTCGTCACTGCCTTCAGGAAGCGACAAGATAGGTGCGGTGGTTAACTTCTGCTTCAGGGTTTGAAATGCTGATTCTTGTTCGTTCTCCCAAACGAACTTCTTCCCTTTGTGAGTCAGTGCGGTCAAAGGACGCGCAATCAATGAAAAACCTTCAATAAATCTCCGGTAATAACCGGCAAGACCTAGAAATTGGCGGATGTGAGTTGGAGTAGTGGGTGTCTCCCACTTGCTGATAGCCTCGATCTTTGCGGGATCAACTTTGATACCTTGATTACTCACAATATGTCCCAGAAAATGGACTTCCTTCAACCAAAATTCACACTTGGAGAATTTGGCATAAAGTTGCTCTTATCTCAAGAGTTCAAGCACTAGTCGAAGATGTTGCTCATGTTCTTCTTCGCTCTTGGAGTAGATGAGGATATCATCTATGAAGACGATAACGAACTTATCCAGGTATGGCTTGCATACACGATTCATGAGGTCCATGAATACAGCGATTGCGTTGGTTAAACCGAATGGCATCACGAGAAACTCATAATGACCATAGCGGGTTCTAAACGCAGTCTTCATCACATCACTCTCCTTCACCCTCAACTGGTGATAACCGGATCGCAAATCGATCTTAGAGTAAACTCTTGATCCTTGCAGTTGATCAAAAAGATCGTCAATTCGGGGAAGAGGATATCGGTTCTTGATCGTCAATTTGTTGAGTTCTCGGTAGTCGATATACATGCGGAGGGATCCGTCCTTCTTCTTCACGAATAAAATAGGTGCGCCCCAAGTCGACGAGCTCGGTTGGATAAACCCTCGGTCGAGCAATTCCTGCAGTTGACTCTGCAACACTTGCAGCTCGGAGGGTGCTAGTCGATAAGGTGCGCAAGCTACGGGTGCAGCTCCCGGCACTAGATCGATCGGGAACTCCACGGCTCTCGGTGGCGGTAATCCAGGCAGTTTTTCTGGAAAGACGTCAGGGAATTCATTCACGATTCGCACATCATTCACGCTCTTCTCTTCTGTTTCTAAAGCCTTCACGTGTGCTAAAACAGCAAGACGTCCTTTCTTCATGATCTTCTGCGCTTTCATACAACTAATGAGGTTCAGCTTCGAACTACATCTCTCTCCGTATATAACAGTGGCTCACCATCTTCGTGTGGTATACGAAGAGCTTTATCTCCATAGATAATGTCGGCCCTCACTTTGGTCAACCAGTCCATGCCGACAATCACGTCAAAGCTTCCCAATTTGATGGGTATCAAGTCAATTACGAAATCCACACCAGCTATGTTAATAATAGCTCCTCGGCCAATTTGGTCGACCTTCTCAAGTTTCCCATTGGCTACCTCAACTAGCATACTCTCATATAAAGGCACTAACGACCAATCTATCTTAGAGCAAAAGTGTCTATAAACATAGCTCCTATCAGCACCAGTATCAAATAGGACAGAAGCTAATAGATTGTTGATAGTGAATATACCTGTAACCAAGTCGGGGTTCTCACAGGCATCCCTTGCGTTTACATTGAAAGCTCTTCCACGCGGGGGTCCTCCGTCCTTTCGCTTGTTGGGACACTCATTCCTGAAGTGGCCATATTGTCCACACTCATAACACTTTCTTGGTCCATTGGGGTTGGTCCTCACAGCTGAGATGGGAATCTTGCAGTCCTTGCCAATATGCCCGGTTCTTTTGCACTTTTCACAGACCACATTACAGTACCCGGTATGGTGCTTGTAGCACCTCTTGCACTGCGATAGAGTACCCTTTGTGACAACCCAGAAATTTCTGACCAAATTTAAACTTTATCTTTAAATGATTTAATGTTTTCGACACGATAAGCAAAGTCTGTTGTGATGCCCCGTACAAAACCATCGTGTACGAATCATCAACAACAGGATCATTACAAGGTTAAGTACTATATGCTGTAATTAAAGAAGTTGCATTCACGATAAAAAGGTGATGTCATAACCGACATCAAATGTTTTACATTTCAAAAGCATGCTTCACTAAGTAGAAGCAAATAAATAAGTGTACGTGACCCCAAAGGTCGTTACATAACATAGTTTCAAAAGTAAATAAGTTTGAATGCAAGATAAGTAGTCATGCGATAACAACTCTAAGCAGCGGGTTCTACAGCACGACTAGTACACAGCGGAAGCAACCTCAAGCACCTGAGAAATACATGCTTAAAAACATCAACACAAAGGTTGGTGAGCTATAGTTTAAGTATATCATTATGTAAGGTAGGCCACGAGATTTCAGTGCTACAAAGAGCGTTTCAAAACAGTATGATAAAGTATATGTTAACCGTGGGCACTTGGTAACTAACTTAACGTTTAAAATACCCCCTGAAAGTACACTTGGCGAGTGCGTATGTTTACGAAGTATTAAACACTCGTTGACTGCTAGCGCGACTAGCCCGATTGGGGATGTCAAACCCTATGGATCCATATCTAAGATTCGCGTTCACCGGTTCATAAACCAATGATTAAACGTTACCGAGCTAAAGGGAATGTTTCTGCCGTTATATAACCCACACATATATAAAGTTTAAGTACTCGTGCCTAGTATGTAAAACATAAAATCCGCATGTATTCTCAGTTCCCAAAATAAGTTAAAGTAAAAAGGGAATGCTATAACTCACAATGATATGTAGCGGTAAAGTAGTAGTCGGGAAAGGTGTGCAAGTAAATGGTCCGAAGTCCTCAACCTAAGTCAAATAGTACTAAGTCAGTAAATCGTCTTAATAGGTTTAAAAGTATGTAATTAAGGTCTTAAGGGTCATCATCATTCATCATTAAACAAAAGGCGTAAAGTAAGTTTCGTTTATGAAAGTAGTTTTCAACAAAGTCTGACTTCAGTCAGTCACCACGGAATCTACCCTTACTGAATTAAGGTGAGACCAGTGGCCATGGCTCCGTCTATGAGTTCCTTAAGTGTGGTAAAATTTACAGAAGCAAACTCATCTTGGTTTGACCGTGGCGACGGTCTAAGTGCGAGTAGGTCAGAAATTTCTGCACAACGTTAAAGGACATAGTAACGATCGGAGGGCCATAAATCCTAAATCGTAACTCGGATTAAGACGAGTCCTATATGAAAAGTTATCTACTCGAAAAGTTCTATCTAAAAATCAAGGTTAGAACAGCCTAGGTCTACTGGTCTGTTCCAGAATCTTCAGGTCATTAGGTTTTGGACAGAACAGTGAGTTTAAAAGGGTTCCGGTGGTCTTGGTGCTTGATGTTCATCATGGTTCTCATCCTTGATGCATATAGCTTCAAGTGTACAACTCATTGATGTATCTACATCATCTTAACCAAGTCTTGACCATCATAACACTAGTGCAAGTCTAAGACATGAAGCACAACTCACTTAAGAGTTGTATGAATTTTGATGAACCAAAGTTGCTTCAAGGTCTTAGATCTAACACATACATGGACTTTAAAGCTAATAACAAGTTACAAACTTGAAAGTAAACTAACTAATCAAGATCATAAGTAGTAGAACATAGTTCTTAGTTTGATCTTGAAGATCCAAGACTCAAAAGTCTAGATCCAAAGTTATATTTAAGGAAAACTTATTTGTGTGTTCTTGAACTTTCAAAGTTAACTTAATTTGTTCAAGAGTTATGAGATCAAGACTAACTTGTAGTACTTGACCATATAAACTAACTACATGAAATTAAAGTGTATAAAATAAAGAAACAAGTTAATTAAACAAGTAATTAGTTCAAGGGTTGCTCATACTTTAAAGATTCAACCAAAGTTGATCTTTAAGTAAAGTAAACTTTAAGTTTACTTCCATGACTTACAAGTATGATTTCAACAACAATGAACTTATAATCTTTGAAACATTATATGTAGAACCTAAACTAGAGAGTTTAGTTCTTGATTGTTCTTGTTAAAACAAGATAAAGGATGAATCAAACTAGAAAGTTAGATTCTTGAAACATGTAAGTAAATAACAACAAGTAATTAACAAATCAAAGACTAGTAACAATAAACAAAAGATGATGATGATTATGTTCATGTAGGGATCGGTTTTATACAAGAAAAGAAGAAGAGAAAAGTTGCTCTAGTTACTTACAAGAAAGAGAGAATATGAGAGAAATGTTACAAGTATTTTGTGTATGTGTTTTGAAAGAGAGAAAAGTGAGGATATTAGTGAGTGAAGTTGTAAAAAAAATGAATCAAAACCCCTTATACACCATGAAGGCCGACGGCTTTGTGTGGGGGAGGGAGGAGAAGTTTACACACTAGTTACATGCATGAAAAGCCTTACAAAAGTTGGATATAAGAATGGTTTACATGGGGATTATGTAGTAACAAGATTCTTAAGGAAGTAACTAACTAGTTCACATTTAAATTTGATACTTACAAGTCTCATGGGCTAATTAATCCATAAATATAAGTAGGGTGGGCTTTGAAGCCCAATATCGTGAGTCCATTTCACAATAAAGCCCAAGTTCAATTAATTAACAAATAAAGTCCAACAAAAGCCCAAGTAATTATCCAACAATCTTAGTTAATTAAAATGATTAATAAACTAATCATGAATGTAAATAATACTTGAAAATATTATTCGTGCAAGTTCCGGGTGTCACCAAGACGTTTCGGGCACTTAAAAGTCAAGTTCGGGCAATCATGGCAACATGTAAATGTAATAACGTACATTCGTTTAATCATACGTATTAATAATAATAATTATTAATAAATAAATGTTGGAAATTCCAGGGTCGTTACATCTGTAATGTTAAGTCTCAAGTTTTGGAACTATATTCATATAATCAATTATTCTTTGACTGTTCTCGAAGATTCACGAACAATATATATATAACTTAATGTGCATATATATATATATATATATATATATATATATATATATATATATATATATATATATATATGATTTCAAGTTATTTAGTAAACGATAGTAACATTCGATTATTGATTCGATTGATATTTAGATAAGTTAACTAAAACGTTTAAGATGAACCAGTAAAACACTAATTTGCTACAGTATTTTCGAATTGCTACAGTACCCGAAAAGCTACAGTGTTTTTGAAAATCACTATTTGCTACAGTAAAAAAACTTGCTACAGTAACTTTGCTACATTAACTTTGCTACAGTAAAACACTATTTCAAAATAAAAATGTATATATGTATATGTATATACTACGAGACGATGATTTATAGAAGCAAATGACCAAAACACTCAAAGGTATAAGTTATATCTCGAGTGGTATAGTTTAGGGATAATTTAAAACTATATTTTGACAAAGGTATGATTCGCGAAACGAAAAGTGCAAGTTTTCTAAGCGTACGAAAGGACGTTCGAAAAACCGAAACCGGGACATAAGTCGAGTGACGACGTACGACTTATCGGAATGAAAATTATAAATCAACTATACACGTAAATTTAATATAATATATAATTAATTATATAAATTAAATATATTATAAATATAATTAATTAATATGTCGACGAATAAACAAACAAAGGAACCAGGCTGGACACAGCTGGCCATGCGATCGCATGGCCTAGTGCCCTTCAAACCATGCGATCGCATGGGGGGAAAATTAGGCCACATCTATTTAAGCTCGATCTGTTTCTGTTTCTGATTCATTTCTTTCTCAACCTCGATCTTTCTCTCTATATATACTTATATTTATTATTATTATTATTATTATTATTATTATTATTATTATTATTATTATTATTATTATTATTATTATTATTATTATTATTATTATTATTATTATTAAGATTAATATTATTAATCTTATTATTAGTAGTAGTATTAGTATTATACATAAAATACTACGACGAGGTCTTGAGCGTGTCACTTTCAAAATGGTTTTTCGAGCGGGATAGAGCTAAGGAAATTATGGGTTATAGCTATGGAGGTTATGGGTAATGTTCATGGGTATTGTTTGCAAATCAAACCTAGTGTTTATCATCTCTGTTATGTTTACGTACTTTCTTGCAATATTGAATCACAATATTGATACGTGAGCATTCATATCTTATCTTTTATATATTAATTGTGTATCTATGTCTAGTGCTCGAGTATATATTTTTATGCATGCTTGTATGCTAAATTTCGTCGTTAAACAGTTTATGATGAATCATGAATTAAATACATATATTACTGATAAAAGGTATATGATATGCATGTTTTTGGAAAGCTGGTGAAAAATCAATAACTTTTCATTTAGATATCGAATAGTTTCGATGTACGGATTAAAAGATATGATCAACTGAATTATGATTGACGTTAATTGAAATTGCTTTTGAATCTGCAATTAAGATTTAAACAACTTGTTTACGAGATTGATAAAATGGATTTTTAAATATTACCAGCCGAGTAAATGAATTCTTATATAAAGCACGTCTCGTTTTGTTGAACTATTGTCAAAATTGACTTTTTGAAACGACTTTAGATAACTTTTGTATGTCGATCTCGAGCATTAGGATTGTGATACACTATGACCAGACCTAGCTTGATAGACATTTATTGACCAACATATGTTCTCTAGGTTGAGATCTACGGTTAATTTTGCAATCCGAGTTTCAGTCACATTTTGGTGAACGACTTTATATGCTGCTAAGGTGAGTTTCATTTGCTCCCTTTTTAAATTGCGTTTGCAATCTATATTTTTGGGCTGAGAATACATGCACTTTATTTTAAACACAATGGACACAAGTACATACTAAATTCTATACTGAGTTTGAACCGAAAATCCCTTAGCTTTGGTAACTAGTAACTGCCGGTTATAAGAACTGGTGGGCGTGAGTAGTAGTATATGGATCCATAGGGCTTGATATCCCCGTCCGAGCTAGAGCACTAGCCTTTTAACGGACGTATGCTATTTGACAAGCGTACACGTTGGTTTGCGTGTATTATTAAGATGATTATACAAAGGGTAAAAATTATATATACGTTAAGTTTAGTTACCAGGGTGCTCAATCTTGTAGAATATTTTGATAAACGTTTCTGGATGAAACAACTGAAATCTTGTGATCCACCTTTATGTACAGATTATGCAAAACATTAAAACTATGAACTCACCAACCTTTATGTTGACACTTGTTAGCATGTTTATTCTCAGGTTCCCTAGAAGTCTTCCGCTGTTTGATTATATGTTAGACAAGCTATGTGCATGGAGTCTTACATGGCATATTTTTCAAGGAAACGTTGCATTCACCAAATCATCACCATGTATCTTATTTTGACTGCATTGTCAACGGAAGTACTATTGTAAACTATTATATTACGGTGATTGTCTATATGTAGAAATCATCAGATGTCAAAAACCTTTGATTTAAATATTCATTTATAGTGTGCCTTTTCAAAAGAATGCAATATTTGCAAAACGTATCATATAGAGGTCAAATACCTCGCAATGAAATCGATGAATGACGTGTTCGTCACAGTTGGTAGTAGTTGGGGTTCGAGCTAGGGGTCGGGTTGGGGTTCCTTCCGTCGTTATGCCTCTTAGCGGGGTTTGATCATAGACTCTCCCTTTGTTGTTGTACCACTTACGCTTATCACCACTGGCTCCCGATTCGGATTTTGCCTTTTCAGATTCCTTGCTGATAATTTGGTTCATAAGGGTTTACACCATGCGCATAGCTGCCGGGACGTTAGGCGGATTAGAAGAGGTGACATTTCCTTGAATGGACTTGGGAAGTCCCCACAAGTATCGCTCCATTCTCTTAAATTCCTGGGTAACCATCGTGGGACACATCAGCGCTAATTCCAGATACCTACGGTTGTAACCATCAAGATCGTTTCCCACAACCTTCAACTCCCAGAACTCAGCCTTCATCTTCTGTATCTCTGCTCTGGGGCAGTACTCTTCGATCAGGGCTTCCTTAAATTCTTCCCACGGAGTGGCATAAGCCTCGTAAATACCCTTAGCTTGAGCCAGTGTGTTCCACCAGGTTAGGGGGCCATCTGACAGCGTACACGAAGCATACTTGGTTTTGTTCTCCTCTGAGCAGTTGCTTACACGGAACACAACTTCTAATTTCTCAAACCACCTAGTCAGACCAACTGGCCCCTCAGTACCGCTAAAGTTGTGGGGCTTGCAGCTTTGAAACTCTTTGTATGTGCACCCGTTACGAATGGGCTGGTTAACTGGTGGAGCTTGTGGGTTGATTTAAGCAATAGCTGCGGCTACTCTCTCAGCGATCATTTCCTCAATCTGTGTTACTGTGGGTGCTGCTCGTCCGTTTGCCATTGCTCTTCTAAACAGAAATTTTGACTTAAGTCAAAATCCAGCATTTAATAAATAGTAATATAGTATATAGCAACCAACATAGAACCAACGCAACACATGTTAACTAAGCAATGCAACCAGATACAGATACCACAAAATCACCATACAGTAATGTAAGTAGAACACCGTGCAAAAAGTAAACAACACTAAGTTTCACTCATTAATAATAAGTTGCATACATCCGCATAAGTTCGTACAATACATGAGTAAAACATGAAACAACAAACGAGATTACATAATGAAATCTACTACAATGCCCTATGGTGACGGTGGGTAAAGGATGTCCATTACGTGGGACATCTGGTCCTCGAGCTCAGTTACCCGAGCACGGAGGATCTCCACTTCCCTCGTCAGTTCCTCGACGGAGGGAGATGGTGGGGTAGGCGGTGCAGTCGGTACAGGTGGTGCAGGTGGTGCAGATGGTCCAGCGCCAGAAGTAGATGCTGCATAGCGGTAAGGCTTACGCACAAATGGATCAGCAGGATACGGCACAACCCGCTTGCGGGCGGTGACCCTAGTCCTCAGTCCATGTGCGCTAACGAATGACCTACCTCCGTTAACCCCTGGAATAACGGTACCATCTAAACGATACCGCTTCTTCGGCGGGGTAGAGGGTGGCTACATGGGTGCCTCCTCAGGGTCCTCGTCGGAATCCTCGTCACTGGAATCGTCGGAGGATGAGTCGTCGGATGATGAGTCATCATAAATAGCTGAAGGTGGCGGCGCTCGGCGGCCTGTAGTCATAATCCGGTATCTGAAAGGTGGGATCGGTATGACACGTCCATCAGGAAGGCGTCGGCACCAATGGTTATGCTCATTACGGAACGGGACGTCCCCGTATGTAGTGACCCGAACTTTTCCATGTTTATATATATTAATTGAGATTGATATTTACATGATTAAATGTTTCCAACATGTTAATCAATCAAACTTGTTAAGACTTGATTAATTGAAATATGTTTCATATAGACAATTGACCACCCAAGTTGATCGGTGATTCACGAACGTTAAAACTTGTAAAAACTATATGATGACATATATATGGATATATATATAGTTAACATGATACTATGATAAGAAAACATATCATAAAGTATATTAACAATGAACTACATATGTAAAAACAAGACTACTAACTTAATGATTTTTAAACGAGACATATATGTAACGATTATCGTTGTAAAGACATTTAATGTATATATATATATCATATTAAGAGATATTCATACATGATAATATCATGATAATATAATAATTTAAAATCTCATTTGATATTATAAACATTGGGTTAACAACATTTAACAAGATCGTTAACCTAAAGGTTTCAAAACAACACTTACATGTAACGACTAACGATGACTTAACGACTCAGTTAAAATGTATATACATGTAGTGTTTTAATATGTATTTATACACTTTTGAAAGACTTCAATACACTTATCAAAATACTTCTACTTAACAAAAATGCTTACAATTACATCCTCATTCAGTTTCATCAACAATTCTACTCGTATGCACCCGTATTCGTACTCGTACAATACACAGCTTTTAGATGTATGTACTATTGGTATATACACTCCAATGATCAGCTCTTAGCAGCCCATGTGAGTCACCTAACACATGTGGGAACCATCATTTGGCAACTAGCATGAAATATCTCATAAAATTACAAAAATATGAGTAATCATTCATGACTTATTTACATGAAAACAAAATTACATATCCTTTATATCTAATCCATACACCAACAACCAAAAACACCTACAAACACTTTCATTCTTCAATTTTCTTCATCTAATTGATCTCTCTCAAGTTCTATCTTCAAGTTCTAAGTGTTCTTCATATATTCTACAAGTTCTAGTTACATAAAATCAAGAATACTTTCAAGTTTGCTAGCTTACTTCCAATCTTGTAAGGTGATCATCCAACCTCAAGAAATCTTTGTTTCTTACAGTAGGTTATCATTCTAATAAAAGGTAATAATCATATTCAAACTTTGGTTCAATTTCTATAACTATAACAATCTTATTTCAAGTGATGATCTTACTTGAACTTGTTTTCGTGTCATGATTCTGCTTCAAGAACTTCGAGCCATCCAAGGATCCGTTGAAGCTAGATCCATTTTTCTCTTTTCCAGTAGGTTTATCCAAGAAAATTAAGGTAGTAATGATGTTCATTACATCATTCGATTCATACATATAAAGCTATCTTATTCGAAGGTTTAAACTTGTAATCACTAGAACATAGTTTAGTTAATTCTAAACTTGTTCGCAAACAAAAGTTAATCCTTCTAAATTAACTTTTAAAATCAACTAAACACATGTTCTATATCTATATGATATGCTAACTTAATGATTTAAAACCTGGAGACACGAAAAACACCGTAAAACCGGATTTACGCCGTAGTAGTAACACCGCGGGCTGTTTTGGGTTAGTTAATTAAAAACTATGATAAACTTTGATTTAAAAGTTGTTATTCTGAAAAAATGATTTTTATTATGAACATGAAACTATATCCAAAAATTATGGTTAAACTCAAAGTGGAAGTATGTTTTCTAAAATGGTCATCTAGACGTCGTTCTTTCGACTGAAATGACTACCTTTACAAAAACGACTTGTAACTTATTTTTCCGACAATAAACCTATACTTTTTCTGTTTAGATTCATAAAATAGAGTTCAATATGAAACCATAGCAATTTGATTCACTCAAAACGGATTTAAAATGAAGAAGTTATGGGTAAAACAAGATTGGATAATTTTTCTCATTTTAGCTACGTGAAAATTGGTAACAAATCTATTCCAACCATAACTTAAACAACTTGTATTATATATTATGTAATCTTGAGATACCATAGACACGTATACAATGTTTCGACCTATCATGTCGACACATCTATATATATTTCGGAACAACCATAGACACTCTATATGTGAATGTTGGAGTTAGCTATACAGGGTTGAGGTTGATTCCAAAATATATATAGTTTGAGTTGTGATCAATACTTAGATACGTATACACTGGGTCGTGGATTGATTCAAGATAATATTTATCGATTTATTTCTGTACATCTAACTGTGGACAACTAGTTGTAGGTTACTAACGAGGACAGCTGACTTAATAAACTTAAAACATCAAAATATATTAAAAGTGTTGTAAATATATTTTGAACATACTTTGATATATATGTATATATTGTTATAGGTTCGTGAATCAACCAGTGGCCAAGTCTTACTTCCCGACGAAGTAAAAATCTGTGAAAGTGAGTTATAGTCCCACTTTTAAAATCTAATATTTTTGGGATGAGAATACATGCAGGTTTTATAAATGATTTACAAAATAGGCACAAGTACGTGAAACTACATTCTATGGTTGAATTATCGAAATCGAATATGCTCCTTTTTATTAAGTCTGGTAATCTAAGAATTTGGGAACAGACACCCTAATTGACGCGAATCCTAAAGATAGATCTATTGGGCCTAACAAACCCCATCCAAAGTACCGGATGCTTTAGTACTTCGAAATTTATATCATATCCGAAGGGTGTCCCGGAATTATGGGGATATTCTTATATATGCATTTTGCTAATGTCGGTTACCAGGTGTTCACCATATGAATGATTTTTATCTCTATGTATGGGATGTGTATTGAAATATGAAATCTTGTGGTCTATTATTATGATTTGATATATATAGGTTAAACCTATAACACACCAACATTTTTGTTGACGTTTTAAGCATGTTTATTCTCAGGTGATTATTAAGAGCTTCCGCTGTCGCATACTTAAATAAGGACGAGATTTGGAGTCCATGCTTGTATGATATTATGTAAAAACTGCATTCAAGAAACTTATTTTGTTGTAACATATTTGTATTGTAAACCATTATGTAATGGTCGTGTGTAAACAGGATATTTTAGATTATCATTATTTGATAATCTACGTAAAGCTTTTTAAACCTTTATTGATGAAATAAAGGTTATGGTTTGTTTTAAAATGAATGCAGTCTTTGAAAAACGTCTCATATAGAGGTCAAAACCTCGCAACGAAATCAATTAATATGGAACGTTTTTAATCAATAAGAACGGGACATTTCAGTTGGTATCCGAGCGTTGGTCTTAGAGAACCAGAATTTTGCATTAGTGTGTCTTATCGAGTTTGTTAGGATGTATTAGTGAGTCTGGACTTCGACCGTGTTTACTTGAAAAATGATTGCTTAACAAATTTAGTTGGAAACTATATATTTTTAACATGTGAATATTATGTGATATATTAATCTCTTAACGCGTTTGATATTATGTGATAGATGTCTACCTCTAGAACAAGTCCCATTGACTCACCTAATAATAATGAAGAGTCAAATGTAAATTGGAATGATTCGTGGACTGATTCACAAGTTCCCGAAGAGGAACCGGAAGAAGAGTCGGAACCGGAAGAAGAATCGGAACCGGAAGAAGAATCGGAACCAGATGAAGAAATAGAACCGGTGGGGGAAATAATAAAACGGTTAAGTAAAAGAAAATCCTCAACCAACATAACAAGGTTAATTATGGTCAATGGTGTTTCCGCCAAGGAAGCAAAATATTGGGAGGATTACCAATTCTCCGATGAATCGGATTCCGACGAGAATTCCGATGATGTTATAGAAATTACCCCAACTGAATTTAAAAAGGCAAAAGAAAATAATAAGGGAAAGGGCATAAAAATAGAGAAATCTAATTCCAACCCCGATGAACTTTATATGTATCGTCAACCCCCGAAGTCCTTAAGTTGTAACAATGACCCGGGAACCTCTAAACCACCAGGTTTTTCTAAACCATTGTGGAAAATTACGGCTCGTATTAGGGGAACATCATATATCCCTAGAAACTTGGCAAAACGAACCAAAACCGAAGAAGAAGAAACAAGCGAGTCGGAATAAGATAGTTGTATTCGTGTGGTGTAATATATGTAATATAGTGTGCTTATGCTTTATGATATATGTAAAAATTGCTTGTATTAATAAGTATTTTTTTTATGAATCTAACTCTTGTCTATTTTACAGTATAAAAACACAAAATGGATAGACAACCCAATATTTTAAGAGACCTACCCGGAGACATGATTGATGAAATCTTGTCTAGAGTCGGTCAGAATTCTTCAGCACAACTATTTAAGGCGAGATCAGTTTGTAAGACATTCGAAGAACGTTCCAAGAATGCCTTGGTTTATAAAAGGCTTTCGTTCGAAAGATGGGGGATATCACATTGGGAAATCCATAAGTTACGATGTGTTTACTTTGACGCATATATTGCGGGGAACCCAAATGCTATTTTACGCAATGGGTTAAGAAATTATTTTGACTCAATATATCCGAATATTGGACTTCGTGATTTAGAAAAAGCGGCTAACATGCAACATAAAGAAGCATGTTATGCTTACGGATTAGTAATGTTCGCTTCTCACCAAAGTGAGAACAAGAATATCGGGCTACAACTATTAAACAAAATGTTCCCACAAGTGATGGAGTCGGTAATTGGGGTAAGAAATGAGGTTTTTAGATTGTTACGGGACTGTTGGACATTACGTAACCCTCGTCCCTTTGACGACGTTACAACACGCTGTCTTATCAACGGCCATAACGGTTATGTTCCACAAGACCAAGGATGGGAAGTAATCCTAGTAAAACCAGAATGCATGACTTGTTTCTGGACGTATGAATTACGTGTCTTTATTGCCTTTGCTGAACGACTTGTGTACTAGCTAGAATTATCTTCACAACCATCTTGTATCAAATTTATTGTGTGCTATATTTCATGCTATATGTAAAATAAGCGGTATTGTAAGTTTGTAAAATATTGTGTAAAAGTTTGAACGCGAAATATTATTATAATCAGTTTTTCATATAGAATTGTAGTAGTTGAATTGTATATTAGCTACTAAGTATGAACTTAACTGGTAGGTACTACCTGAATTTAAACTTATAAAACGCTAATATGAAGAAAAAGCTTTTATAAATGAGTTCATATTATGCTAACGAAATACTATTAACTACTCTTAATATTCTGTATGATTAACTTGTTCCATTTGACTATTTTGAAGGAAATGGCACCGACTACTCGACACACCGTGAATATGAATGAAGAGGAATTCCGTACTTTTCTAGCTTCAAACATAGCCGCAGTACATGCTGCGCTACATACCAACAATAACCTTGGATCTAGCAGTACAGGAAATCGTGTAGGATGCACCTACAAAGAATTCACTGCCTGCAAACCTTTGGAATTTGATGGAACCGAAGGACCGATCGGATTGAAACGGTGGACCGAGAAGGTCGAATCGGTGTTTGCCATAAGTAAGTGTACTGAAGAGGACAAAGTGAAGTACGCTACGCATACCTTCACAGGTTCTGCGTTAACATGGTGGAATACCTATCTAGAGCAAGTGGGACAAGACGATGCGTACGCACTACCGTGGTCAGCATTCAAGCACTTGATGAACGAGAAATACCGTCCCAGAACCGAGGTCAATAAGCTCAAGACAGAACTTAGAGGGTTACGAACCCAAGGATTTGATATTACCACGTACGAAAGACGATTCACAGAATTGTGCCTATTGTGTCCGGGAGCGTTCGAAGATGAGGAAGAGAAGATCGACGCGTTTGTGAAAGGATTACCGGAAAGAATCCAAGAAGATATAAGTTCACACGAGCCCGCCTCCATACAACAGGCATGTAGAATGGCTCACAAACTAGTGAACCAGATTGAAGAAAGAATTAAAGAACAGACTGCTGAAGAGACCAATGTGAAGCAAGTCAAAAGAAAGTGGGAGGAAAACGGTGATAAGAATCACCAATACAACAACAACAGCAATTACAACAATAATCGCAACAATTATCCCAGCAATCGCAACATCAATCGCAACTACAACAAACGGCCCAACAACAACAACAATAACAACAACAACAACAACAACAGCAGCAACTACAACAATCATCCCAACAACAATAATAATCGCAACAACAACAACAATCAGAAGCAGCTATGCCAAAGGTGTGAAAAGTATCACTCGGGGTTCTGCACCAAATTTTGCAACAAGTGTAAAAGAAATGGTCATAGCGCAGCGAAGTGTGAGGTCTACGGACCAGGGTTTAATAGAACAAAAGGAACAAATGGTGTCGGAACGAGTAATGGCGGAGCAAGTAGTGTCGGAGCAAGTTATGCCAATGTAGTTTGTTATAAATGTGGAAAACCGGGCCACATCATTAGAAATTGCCCGAACCAGGAGAACACGAATGGACAAGGCCGCGGAAGAGTTTTCAATATTAATGCGGCAGAGGCACAGGAAGACCCGGAGCTTGTTACGGGTACGTTTCTTATTGACAATAAATCTGCTTACGTTTTATTTGATTCGGGTGCGGATAGAAGCTATATGAGTAGAGATTTTTGTGCTAAATTAAGTTGTCCATTGACGCCTTTGGATAGTAAATTTTTACTCGAATTAGTAAATGGTAAATTAATTTCAGCAGATAATATATGTCGGAATCGAGAAATTAAACTGGTTAGCGAAACATTTAAGATTGATTTGATACCAGTAGAGTTAGGGAGTTTTGATGTGATAATCGGTATGGACTGGTTGAAAGAAGTGAAAGCAGAGATCGTTTGTTACAAAAATGCAATTCGCATTATACGAGAAAAAGGAAAACCCTTAATGGTGTACGGAGAAAAGGGCAACACGAAGCTACATCTTATTAGTAATTTGAAGGCACAAAAACTAATAAGAAAAGGTTGCTATGCTGTTCTAGCACACGTCAAGAAAGTACAAACTGAAGAAAAGAGCATCAATGATGTTCCCATTGCAAAAGAATTTCCCGATGTATTTCCGAAAGAATTACCGGGATTACCCCCACATCGATCCGTTGAATTTCAAATAGATCTTGTACCAGGAGCTGCACCAATAGCTCGTGCTCCTTACAGACTCGCACCCAGCGAGATGAAAGAACTGCAAAGCCAATTACAAGAACTTTTAGAGCGTGGTTTCATTCGACCAAGCACATCACCGTGGGGAGCTCCTGTTTTGTTTGTCAAGAAGAAAGATGGTACATTCAGGTTGTGTATCGACTACCGAGAGTTGAACAAACTTACCATCAAGAACCGCTACCCACTACCGAGAATCGACGACTTATTTGATCAACTACAAGGCTCGTCTGTTTATTCAAAGATTGACTTACGTTCTGGGTATCATCAAATGCGGGTGAAAGAAGATGATATTCCAAAGACTGCTTTCAGAACACGTTACGGTCATTATGAGTTTATGGTCATGCCGTTTGGTTTAACTAATGCACCAGCTGTGTTCATGGACCTTATGAACCGAGTGTGTGGACCATACCTTGACAAGTTTGTCATTGTTTTCATTGATGACATACTTATTTACTCAAAGAATGACCAAGAACACGGTGAACATTTGAGAAAGGTGTTAGAAGTATTGAGGAAGGAAGAATTGTACGCTAAGTTTTCAAAGTGTGCATTTTGGTTGGAAGAAGTTCAATTCCTCGGTCACATAGTGAACAAAGAAGGTATTAAGGTGGATCCGGCAAAGATAGAAACTGTTGAAAAGTGGGAAACCCCAAAAACTCCGAAACACATACGCCAGTTTTTAGGACTAGCTGGTTACTACAGAAGGTTCATCCAAGACTTTTCCAGAATAGCAAAACCCTTGACTGCATTAACGCATAAAGGGAAGAAATTTGAATGGAATGATGAACAAGAGAAAGCGTTTCAGTTATTGAAGAAAAAGCTAACTACGGCGCCTATATTGTCATTGCCTGAAGGGAATGATGATTTTGTGATTTATTGTGACGCATCAAAGCAAGGTCTCGGTTGTGTATTAATGCAACGAACGAAGGTGATTGCTTATGCATCTAGACAATTGAAGATTCACGAACAAAATTATACGACGCATGATTTGGAATTAGGCGCGGTTGTTTTTGCATTAAAGACTTGGAGGCACTACTTATATGGGGTCAAAAGTATTATATATACCGACCACAAAAGTCTTCAACACATATTTAATCAGAAACAACTGAATATGAGGCAGCGTAGGTGGATTGAATTATTGAATGATTACGACTTTGAGATTCGTTACCACCCGGGGAAGGCAAATGTGGTAGCCGATGCCTTGAGCAGGAAGGACAGAGAACCCATTCGAGTAAAATCTATGAATATAATGATTCATAATAACCTTACTACTCAAATAAAGGAGGCGCAACAAGGAGTTTTAAAAGAGGGAAATTTAAAGGATGAAATACCCAAAGGATCGGAGAAGCATCTTAATATTCGGGAAGACGGAACCCGGTATAGGGCTGAAAGGATTTGGGTACCAAAATTTGGAGATATGAGAGAAATGGTACTTAGAGAAGCTCATAAAACCAGATACTCAATACATCCTGGAACGGGGAAGATGTACAAGGATCTCAAGAAACATTTTTGGTGGCCGGGTATGAAAGCCGATGTTGCTAAATACGTAGGAGAATGTTTGACGTGTTCTAAGGTCAAAGCTGAGCATCAGAAACCATCAGGTCTACTTCAACAACCCGAAATCCCAGAATGGAAATGGGAAAACATTACCATGGATTTCATCACTAAATTGCCAAGGACTGCAAGTGGTTTTGATACTATTTGGGTAATAGTTGATCGTCTCACCAAATCAGCACACTTCCTGCCAATAAGAGAAGATGACAAGATGGAGAAGTTAGCACGACTGTATTTGAAGGAAGTCGTCTCCAGACATGGAATACCAATCTCTATTATCTCTGATAGGGATGGCAGATTTATTTCAAGATTCTGGCAGACATTACAGCAAGCATTAGGAACTCGTCTAGACATGAGTACTGCCTATCATCCACAAACTGATGGGCAGAGCGAAAGGACGATACAAACGCTTGAAGACATGCTACGAGCATGTGTTATTGATTTCGGAAACAGTTGGGATCGACATCTACAGTTAGCAGAATTTTCCTACAACAACAGCTACCATTCAAGCATTGAGATGGCGCCGTTTGAAGCACTTTATGGTAGAAAGTGCAGGTCTCTGATTTGTTGGAGTGAGGTGGGGGATAGACAGATTACGGGTCCGGAGATTATATAAGAAACTACCGAGAAGATCATCCAAATTCAACAACGATTGAAAACCGCCCAAAGTCGACAAAAGAGCTACGCTGACATTAAAAGAAAAGATATAGAATTTGAAATTGGAGAGATGGTCATGCTTAAAGTTGCACCTTGGAAAGGCGTTGTTCGATTTGGTAAACGAGGGAAATTAAATCCAAGGTATATTGGACCATTCAAGATTATTGATCGTGTCGGACCAGTAGCTTACCGACTTGAGTTACCTCAACAACTCGCGGCTGTACATAACACTTTCCACGTCTCGAATTTGAAGAAATGTTTTGCTAAAGAAGATCTCACTATTCCGTTAGATGAAATCCAAATCAACGAAAAACTCCAATTCATCGAAGAACCCGTCGAAATAATGGATCGTGAGGTTAAAAGACTTAAGCAAAACAAGATACCAATTGTTAAGGTTTGATGGAATGCTCGTAGAGGACCCGAGTTCACCTGGGAGTGTGAAGATCAGATGAAGAAGAAATACCCGCATCTATTTCCAAAAGATTCGTCAACACCTTCAACAGCTTAAAATTTCGGGACGAAATTGATTTAACGGGTAGGTACTGTAGTGACCCGAACTTTTCCATGTTTATATATATTAATTGAGATTGATATTTACATGATTAAATGTTTCCAACATGTTAAGCAATCAAACTTGTTAAGACTTGATTAATTGAAATATGTTTCATATAGACAATTGACCACCCAAGTTGATCGGTGATTCACGAACGTTAAAACTTGTAAAAACTATATGATGACATATATATGGATATATATATAGTTAACATGATACTATGATAAGAAAACATATCATAAAGTATATTAACAATGAACTACATATGTAAAAACAAGACTACTAACTTAATGATTTTTAAACGAGACATATATGTAACGATTATCGTTGTAAAGACATTTAATGTATATATATATATCATATTAAGAGATATTCATACATGATAATATCATGATAATATAATAATTTAAAATCTCATTTGATATTATAAACATTGGGTTAACAACATTTAACAAGATCGTTAACCTAAAGGTTTCAAAACAACACTTACATGTAACGACTAACGATGACTTAACGACTCAGTTAAAATGTATATACATGTAGTGTTTTAATATGTATTTATACACTTTTGAAAGACTTCAATACACTTATCAAAATACTTCTACTTAACAAAAATGCTTACAATTACATCCTCGTTCAGTTTCATCAACAATTCTACTCGTATGCACCCGTATTCGTACTCGTACAATACACAGCTTTTAGATGTATGTACTATTGGTATATACACTCCAATGATCAGCTCTTAGCAGCCCATGTGAGTCACCTAACACATGTGGGAACCATCATTTGGCAACTAGCATGAAATATCTCATAAAATTACAAAAATATGAGTAATCATTCATGACTTATTTACATGAAAACAAAATTACATATCCTTTATATCTAATCCATACACCAACGACCAAAAACACCTACAAACACTTTCATTCTTCAATTTTATTCATCTAATTGATCTCTCTCAAGTTCTATCTTCAAGTTCTAAGTGTTCTTCATATATTCTACAAGTTCTAGTTACATAAAATCAAGAATACTTTCAAGTTTGCTAGCTCACTTCCAATCTTGTAAGGTGATCATCCAACCTCAAGAAATCTTTGTTTCTTACAGTAGGTTATCATTCTAATACAAGGTAATAATCATATTCAAACTTTGGTTCAATTTCTATAACTATAACAATCTTATTTCAAGTGATGATCTTACTTGAACTTGTTTTCGTGTCATGATTCTGCTTCAAGAACTTCGAGCCATCCAAGGATCCGTTGAAGCTAGATCCATTTTTCACTTTTCCAGTAAGTTTATCCAAGGAAATTAAGGTAGTAATGATGTTCATAACATCATTCGATTCATACATATAAAGCTATCTTATTCGAAGATTTAAACTTGTAATCACTAGAACATAGTTTAGTTAATTCTAAACTTGTTCGCAAACAAAAGTTAATCCTTCTAACTTGACTTTTAAAATCAACTAAACACATGTTCTATATCTATATGATATGCTAACTTAATGATTTAAAACCTGGAGACACGAAAAATACCGTAAAACTGGATTTACGCCGTCGTAGTAACACCGCGGGCTGTTTTGGGTTAGTTACTTAAAAACTATAATAAACTTTGATTTAAAAGTTGTTATTCTGAGAAAATGATTTTTATTATGAACATGAAACTATATCCAAAAATTATGGTTAAACTCAAAGTGGAAATATGTTTTCTAAAATGGTCATCTAGACGTCGTTCTTTCGACTGAAATGACTACCTTTACAAAAACGACTTGTAACTTATTTTTCTGACTATAAACCTATACTTTTTCTGTTTAGATTCATAAAATAGAGTTCAATATGAAACCATAGCAATTTGATTCACTCAAAACGGATTTAAAATGAAGAAGTTATGGGTAAAACAAGATTGGATAATTTTTCTCATTTTAGCTACGTGAAAATTGGTAACAAATCTATTCCAACCATAACTTAATCAACTTGTATTGTATATTATGTAATCTTGAGATACCATAGACACGTATACAATGTTTCAACCTATCATGTCGACACATCTATATATATTTCGGAACAACCATAGACACTCTATATGTGAATGTTGGAGTTAGCTATATAGGGTTGAGGTTGATTCCAAAATATATATAGTTTGAGTTGTGATCAATACTGAGATACGTATACACTGGGTCGTGGATTGATTCAAGATAATATTTATCGATTTATTTATGTACATCTAACTGTGGACAACTAGTTGTAGGTTACTAACGAGGACCGCTGACTTAATAAACTTAAAACATCAAAATATATTAAAAGTGTTGTAAATATATTTTGAACATACTTTGATATATATGTATATATTGTTATAGGTTCGTGAATCAACCAGTGGCCAAGTCTTACTTCCCGACGAAGTAAAAATCTGTGAAAGTGAGTTATAGTCCCACTTTTAAAATCTAATATTTTTGGGATGAGAATACATGCAGGTTTTATAAATGATTTACAAAATAGGCACAAGTACGTGAAACTACATTCTATGGTTGAATTATCGAAATCGAATATGCCCCTTTTTATTAAGTCTGGTAATCTAAGAATTTGGGAACAGACACCCTAATTGACGCGAATCCTAAAGATAGATCTATTGGGCCTAACAAACCCCATCCAAAGTACCGGATGCTTTAGTACTTCGAAATTTATATCATATCCGAAGGGTGTCCCGGAATGATGGGGATATTCTTATATATGCATCTTGTTAATGTCGGTTACCAGGTGTTCACCATATGAATGATTTTTATCTCTATGTATGGGATGTGTATTGAAATATGAAATCTTGTGGTCTATTATTATGATTTGATATATATAGGTTAAACCTATAACTCACCAACATTTTTGTTGACGTTTTAAGCATGTTTATTCTCAGGTGATTATTAAGAGCTTCCGCTGTCGCATACTTAAATAAGGACGAGATTTGGAGTCCATGCTTGTATGATATTATGTAAAAACTGCATTCAAGAAACTTATTTTGTTGTAACATATTTGTATTGTAAACCATTATGTAATGGTCGTGTGTAAACAGGATATTTTAGATTATCATTATTTGATAATCTACGTAAAGCTTTTTAAACCTTTATTGATGAAATAAAGGTTATGGTTTGTTTTAAAATGAATGCAGTCTTTGAAAAACGTCTCATATAGAGGTCAAAACCTCGCAACGAAATCAATTAATATGGAACGTTTTTAATCAATAAGAACGGGACATTTCACCGTATTCCCCGGGAATCACAGCACCACCGGGATGGGGCTGTGGCTCCGGAGGTACTGGGATGAGTGGAGCTGGAATCTCCAGTGGATCCTCATGTCCGTCTGAGATGATCACTGGGTCGGGTGCATGGCCACTGGCTCCAGAGGACGAAGCGCCAGAGTCACTGGAGTGTGTCGACGACGGGATCTGAGAATCGGCAACAATGGTAGGCGAGGTGGAAGGTGAGTCTGAGTCGCTCTCCAAAATGACAATGGGCGGGATATCCAACATCTGAACAAGGAAAAATAACTTTTTCCGTGTCAGCAAGTCATAAAGCAAGCATGTATTAGGCACTACAGCAACCTAGGTTGTCTACAACAGCACATAGCATGGCAATAATAACAACGCTTAAACCGAAATAACATGTGAAAGTAGATAGTAATTATGCAATAGCGAAAATAAGCATACAGCAAGTTCGCATGGTAGTAAAGATAAGTAATAGCATGCAGTAATATCACATAGCAGTAAAAGTAATCAGTAGCATGCAGTAAGTTTCGCAGAAATAAGTAAACTAGCAAATTGTAGATTAGTCCTATTAGTGAATCTTACTTGGTCCGGTCTAGACTCACTAATGCAACCTAATTCCCTACAACCAATGCTCTGATACCAAATGTGACGCCCCGTACAAAACCATCGTGTACGATTCGTCATCAATAGGATCTTTACACGGTTGAATACTACATGCTGTTTGAAAACCAGTTTGCATTCATAAAAACATAGTGTTTACAAAAGATAACGTGATACAAAGGTCGTTACAAAGCCATTATTCAAATAACATAAGTTGCGAATGCAAAATAAAAGTTTCATGATTGAGACATCTCTAAGTTATGCAGTGGTTATCTAACACAGCAGGTCCTTAACAGCAAGTCTAAACAGCATGACAGCAAGTCTAACAGCAGAAGCAACAAACCTCTAAGCACCTGAGAAAACATGTTTAAAAACGTCAACAATAATGTTGGTGAGCTATAGTTTAAGTTGTAACAGTAATATAAGATTGACCATGAGATTTCAATGTTTCAAAACAGTATGAAAAGCATATGTATAACCGTGGGCACATGGTAACTAGACTTAACGTAAATATAAATATCACCCCCTAAAAGTACACCTGGCGAGTGCGTATGTCCTCGAAGTATTAAACACCCGTTAAGTGCTGGCGCGACTAGCCCGAGTGGGGATGTCAAACCCTATGGATCCATATCTAATATTCGCGTCTACCGGTTCAAAACCAATAGTTAAACGTTACCGTGCTAAGGGGAATCTTTATGCCGTTGTATAACCCACACATATTTAAAGTTTAAGTACTCGTGTCAAGTAAGTAAAACATAAAAAGCGCATGTATTCTCAGTCCCAAAAATAGTATAAGTAAAAAGGGATGCTATAACTCACAGTGATAAAAGCGGTAAAGTCGGTAATGAAAGTGTGCAAGTAGTAAGTCGGTCCGAAAGGTCGTCAACCTAAATCAAAGGTTACTAGGTCAGTAGGTTATCTTTATAAGTTCTAATAATGCATAAAATAAGTTTAAGTGTCATCATCATAAAAGCTAAGTAAGTTTGACAAGAATAGAGATTGAAACAATAGGCTGTCTTCGGTCAGCTGTTACGACCTCTACGTAAATCGAAAAGATGCGTAATCAGTGGCTATGGCTCCGTATGTGAGTCCCCTAGTTTCTTACCAATTTATAGAACCAAACTCGTCTTCGTTTGACCGTGGCGACGGTTTAAGAGCGAGCCGGTCAGAAATTTCAGCACAACGTTAATAGGGTGTAACGACTTTCGGAAGGCCATAAATCCTAAACCGTAACTCGGATTAAGATGAGGTCTAAACGGAAAATCATCTAATCGAACCGAACTAACTGAAAATAAACTTTCCAGTAGCCCAGGTTACAGATCAGATCCCAAAAACAGTGAACAAGTGCTCCGGTGGGGTTCTTGGTGTTTGATGCTCATCACGGTTCTCATCCTTGATGCTTGTAGCTTCAAGTGTACAACTCGTTGATAGTTTAGTATCACTTTTGACCAAGATTTTAACATCAATACACAATATGTTAAGACGAAGTAATAACACAACTCATTTAAGAGTCTTAGATGGATGATGAACCAAGGTTACATCATATCCTTAGTCTTAACACAAATACAAGTCCTATTTACAAACAAAGTTACAAACTTTACATCAATCAAACAAATATGAACATAATCTAAGTAAAATGAGGTGATGGAACCCTAAGCTAGAGAGCTTGGATCCCTTTCACACAAGTTATAAGGTCACAAAGCTAGAAAGCTTGAACCTTTAGTGTTCTTGAAGATCTTGAAGCATAAAGCTTGGATCTTTAAGTTATATGAAGATCATAAACACAAGTTTTGATCTTTATATCAAAATAATGAGATCATAAGTTAGAAAACTTAGATCCAACAAAAGATATGAAGATCCAAGCTAGAAAGCTTGCATCTTGATTGTTCTTGAAGATCTTGAAGCATAAAGCTTGGATCTTTAAGTTACATGAAGATTACAAACACAAGTTTGAATCTTTATAACAAAATAACAAGATTTAAAGTTAAAAGATATAGATCTACAAAGTGGGTGAAGATTCAAAGCTAGAAAGCTTGAATCTTCCATGTTCTTGAAGGATTCAAATCCATGTTTGAATCTACAAGATGTAATCAAGATCAAAGCTAAAAAGCAAGACCCTTTAATGATGATGATGGTCACGAAAATAATAGAAGGAGAAGAAGAAGAAAAGTTCAAATTTACTTACACTTTTAGAGAGAGAAAGAACTAGAGAGAATTAGAGATTGAGTGTGTGTGAATCAGAAATGAAAGCAAGTGTAAAATGGGAGGAATGAGGCTTGTATTTATAGTGAAATGAGGGTGGGGGGAGGCCTCTTGGCCATAATTTTTGGTAGGGGGAGGGAGAAACAAGATTTACTTTTTGGTTAATGGTTGTCTAAAGTAGGTACTTATGTTGGGATCCCATGCAACATTAAGGATAATACTTGACATAAATGCTAGCATGTTCTCTCTAATAAATGGGCATTTGTCTTACTTATTATTGAGTCCCTAGTAATTAATTAGTGGGCTAAAAAAATGGGCTACTAGCTAGAGTAGGGTGGGCTTAAGTCTAACAAGGTAGAAAGTCCAACAAGACTAACTAGTAAGCATAATTAAATTACTACGCATAATTAAGCATCCATAAACCCAAGTAATTATTATTATGAAATAATAATTAGTATTCCGTAGTTATAATATTCCGATTACGACAAAAGTTAAACGTGCGCGCAGTTCGCGATTTAATCGGAACGTTAAGTGACACTAACGGTCATAAAGCATCCGGTGATCAAGTTAAGAATCCTACATACTTTAAGGCACGTTTTAACATATAAATGTAAGTACACCATGTATATAAAGGTTCCAGAGTATAAAGTAGCACAGTACGCACAAATACGCAGTTTCGCTAAAATACAAGGCATAAAAGCAAGTCGAAAAAGTCGGGTCGTTACATAACGGCCTGCCAAGTGGCAAGCTGTTTTTCAGCCATTTACTTACATTTTTGCCATCGAGCATTTCCTATAAATGGGGGTTTCATCCCACCATTTCAACACACACCAATTCTTCACTTCTCTCTCAAATATCTCTCTATAGTCACTCTCTAGTGATCTATAGGAGATTAGTTCTCTCTATACTTTCTCTCTCTAGATTCTAGAGAGAGAAAAGTACATAGATTGGGAAATGTAATTATCTCTCTATTGTCGCTCTCTAGTGATCAATAGGAGATTAGTATGTAGTTAGTAGTAGAAGTTATCAAGCATTGTAACGCTATGGATATTATGAAGAAATACAAGTGTTATTCTGCCGACATTATCCGGTAACATCTATCCTTTCTTTTATTATTTTATTATAATATTCTTGTTTGATGTTTGTGATTTATTAATATTAGAAATGCTTGTTGCCATGATGTGTGAGTAATTGCTTGATTGTTTGCCATGATTTAATAATGTTAGTTAGGGATGTTTATTGTTTCGTACTCTCTTTCTGTCTATGATATTAAACCTCGTTATTATCGTCCTTCCACCAATAAACGTGATTAAAACCTTTTATAAAGTCGACTATTATAAAGGTAATTAGTTATTTGTGTTTATACATTGATCAAGGTATGAACCCATCAGAAATGCTATAAAGTACATAGGGGAATTACCATAGGACCGGATCAAGACATTGGTCAAGAGTATAAGACTCATGTCGATGTACTATAGGACCACTTGAGCATGGTCAAGGTTAGAAGATATGGAACCACTATAAGTCTAGTACATGGTGGATAACTAAGGGATTTATTGGGTAGATTTAATTAAGGGCTGGTTTAAGTCATAAATGGGAATTTAATGCACTACAATACAAACTAAGCTTATAAATCTTTAAGGATGACTGAGAACTATCAGAGGTTCTAATTTGTCTACAAACCCTTAGATTTTACCAAACCATTGACAGAAAGGAATACGATACACAATCATAACCACCCATTTGGGTGATGCACTAAGGTGTTAAGAAAGGTTGGATATTATATGTATATGGCTATGCTACTTTATTCGTGCGCCCAAGGTATACATTGCATCCAAGATGGGCCGCTTATATCCTTAAACCGGATAAAGCGTCGGGAGTTAAGCATAGTCCATCCAATCAGAATCTTCAAAGCCTAGTTCCTCGTGACATGCTAATCGGGAAACCGCTTAGTAGGAAATCTAGTGTTCACACCAAGGTATATCTATCTAATGAGTGTCTCATAATCATCCCGACACTACGTTATCTTAAATCATGGTGAACCACGTCTTCTCTGTCCTTAGCCGTTGCATGCTAGCTAGCTTATTTTAATTATATTGCTTTAATATCTTAATTACAATTATATCAACTATTCAACCCAACTATTGCCTTTACACAATTTGATATTCCAGATAAAAGTGGTGTCTAGAATAAACCGGTTGGACTTGGTTGTTGGATTTTCCGAACAGTCACCAATTTATTGGGACCAAAAGGATCCTGCCTCTCCACACAAGGTGTACCTGGCCACTAGTCTTGGATACTAAATTGTTACAACTCATCTTAATCACTAAATTATCTAAATAAGCTCCGCTTCAAATTCGACCAATCAAAGAACTACCCTAGGTCATATTTGCCCTTGCTAACCTATAGGAAGGAATAATAGATTTAGGCCCAGCATATATAAATTAAACAATCGGCTTCTTCTGTTGATATCCTGAATTGACATTTTGCGACCTAACGACACCGCATAAATAAACCGTCCGATTTGGGCATATCAGAAACCTTATCACATGTCTCATTATTTACGTTGACGACATGATTATCACAGGAAATGATCAGGAAGAAATTGCAAATTTAAAAACTAACCTTTCTAAAGAATTTGAAATGAAAGACCTAGAAAGACTTAAATATTTTTTGGGAATCGAAGTCTTACGTTCACAAAGGGGGTTTTTTATATGTCAAAAGAAATATATACTTGATCTTCTTGCTGAAACAGGAATGGTCGACTGTAAACCTGCGGATACTCCTATGATCCCAAACCAAAGATTATATATGGAAGATAAGACCAAGGTCAAAGCAGCTAATCTAAGTCAATATCAAAGGATCGTGGGAAAACTCATTTATCTGGCTCATACTCGTCCTGATATAGCACATTCTGTCAGAGTTGTCAGTCAATTCATGAACCAACCTCAACATCATATGGATGCAGTATGGAGGATTATCAGATACCTCAAAGGCACAGCAGGGGACGGGGTCTTGTTCCAGAAAAACAACCACTTAGAAACACAAATATTTACTGATGCGGGTTATGGAGGAGAAAAGGGAGACAGAAAGTCAGCATCCGGATACTTTTCACTTGTTGGAGGAAATTTGGTTGCTTGGAAAAGCAAGAAACAAAAGGTTGTCGCCCTATCAAGTGTTGAAGCTGAATTTCGAGGAATTACTCATCGTGTAACTGAGGCTCTATGGATCAAGAAACTTTTAACAGAAATCGGCTTTCCTCCAGGTAATCCCATAAAAATCATGTGTGTTAACGAAGCGGCAATCGCAATCTCTGAAAATCCAATTCAACATGATCGAACCAAACACATCGAGATAGACCGACACTTCATTAAAGAAAAAATCGAAGCAGAAATAATCTCTCTACCATTCCTAAGATCAGAAGACCAACTAGCAAACATCCTAACAAAATCTGTCAACGGGAGACTCTTCAAAGACGTTCTCCTCAAGTTAAACATCGGGAATCCCACTATTTAACTTGCGGGAGAGTGTTAAAACAGAATCAAGAATTGGGATCAGAATCAAGTTCATCACTTCCCTCCTTTGAAGCTACAGCAGAACGACGGCTCTCTTACAGCAAAGATTACAGCACATGACAGCCTGCACATTCCATAAATATATTTAGGCTCCTTTCCTTGTATAGATTGATATAGCCATTGTATTTTAGATATAAATAGGGATGTTCCTGCATTGTAAGATTACTCATCTTAATCAAAGCAATATAATTACAATTCTTATTCAAAACAAATATCAAACAAACAACAATTTCTAAAGAAAAATAATTAAACAAAAATGGTACCAAGTTGAAAATTGAAGCAAACCAACGTCGATTCAGATAAACGCAGGAAGAAACAGCTTCTACAACAGAATATTTTAACAAACAACAAATTATTTTTGCTGTAGCTTCAACAGAGCACATATCAACTTCTAATTCATATTACAAAACTGACACAAAATCATCTAATAATCGCAATCTAAATTAATAACCTAAAGCACTAATAACATCTAAAATTAAGAGCTCAAACTTATTCTGAAAACAGAATAACATGCATATAATGATGTAATGTGCTAAACAGATGAAATGAAATTCAAATTACTTTATAAAAAATACAGATACAAATATGCTAATAGATCTCAAATAACATATATAGTCAAATAGATAAATACAATAGAATTTCATAAAGGAATAAAGCTTGAACCTGCACTTTGATACGATTACGTCAATTAATCGCAATGTAAGCCGAATTTTCAATAGAGGAAACCACAACTTTAGAAGAAAGAAGGGTGAAAACAAACGATTATAACCCTAAAACGTTTTTTGAATCGCTTCATACGACAAAATTACCAACTGAAAACCATTCAATCGTTACTCATTAACAATCGCCCGAAAATCGTTGAGCACTTACGATGAACCATTGAAGATGGCGGTGGTAGTTTAGTTTTTCCTTTTCTCAGCTACAATCGCCTGGAGATAAAGCATCTTTAAATTATATCAAACTTAATACAAATATTAGCAAATATATCGTACATCTGCTTCCATAATACCAAATCAAGCGTTCATCTATGCACAATACCTCACTCAATAATAGCGTTGCATAAGATATTGAATTTATCAATGCATACAGATTTCAATTTAACGATTAAAGAACGACTACTAAATCAATCAATTGATCTGTGCCACTCTATGAAGATCCAGTTCCCTAACCCTAACAACATGGATGTTGTTCACATATCAGAGTGGCGATTTGGCTAGAGTCGCGAATTTTAGGTTTTGATTTCTTATTTTGCTATCGACAAATCTCCTATGATAAAATCTAGAATGAATTTCTTATTTTCTTACATCTTTGCTACTCATGCTTTGTTGAATTGGGTACCCTCAACTCTCTTATTTCAGTCCAAATGCGTTTTCATGAATGTTGATTTAATTATGATGTTTCACAAGTCTAATGTTTAAGAAACGGGCGATCAGCATCAGTGTTTTCTTGCTACCAACATCAAACTGATTATAAGAACATCAGGTGTGGAAGGGTCACTTCCGGTGTCGGTGCCGGCGTCGATTGTGACCGACGGTCACTACACACCAGGCCAGTGTCGCTTTGACGTTTTGAGGACCAGCGTCGAGGAAGCAACGCTGCTTCTAACACCGTTTGTGGGTCCCAAAATTTGAAAATAGATCCGTTGTAATACAATTTCAGCCTTTTTTATTTTTAATTAATATTAATATATACTAGTATTTTTTTTTATTTAAGGCAAACATGAACGAATTTTTCATGTGATACGTATTTGTGTTTTCATGAACGAATTTTGAGTTCCAGGTAGAAATCGTTGGTCAGAGTAGTGGTGCAGTGAGTTTTAGGTTTAAATTGGGGAATAAGAAAACACTTTTTCAACTTTTTGTTTAATACCCTCAACTTATGTTTACATTGTGTTGTAACCCTTCATAAATAATATTATATCAACTCCTCAATCAAATTTGTAGATAAATACAAACATAAAATATTTATCTAATAATATATAATTAATTAGTATACTTTTACACCAATCGACCGTTTCGAATATTGGATAAAGATTTTACAAATCAAATTTTTTACAGTAATATCATTTAAAAGAGATAATTATATTTATTTAATAATATATAATTAAATTAAATAATAAATACATAAAATATTTTCTCTTTCTAAGATACTGAACTGACCATATTTTCAATTCTCCTGTTTTTTCAGCAATGTCAGTTTACAATGTCAGCCCAGTCAGCGTCCAGTCATCAGCAAGACACTGAACTAACACTGAACTGATGCGTTACGGCACCCCGTGCTCTAATGATCATTTAGAAATCACAATATGGGGACTGATAGAACTAAAGATGATTGCATATATGTATATGTGTATATATGTGGTGATAATGGCATTACAATGTCTGACTTTATTTTTATGTTTTTTATATTTTTCAAAAAACTATAACTTATATAAAAACTTGGGGACACTCATCGGAAAGATGATGAAAGGACCCGTTCATATACATTATAAACGATTCACAATAGTTGATTACATCGCGAGGTATTTGACCTCTATATGATACATTTTACAAACATTGCATTCGTTTCTAAAAGATAAACTTTCTTTATAACGAAAGTTGACGGCATGCATACCATTTCATAATACATCCAACTATAATTGACTTAATAATAATCTTGATGAACTCAACGACTCGAATGCAACGTCTTTTGAAATATGCCATGAATGACTCCAAGTAATATGTCTAAAATGAGCAAATGCACAGCGGAAGATTTCTTTCATACCTGAGAATAAACATGCTTTAAAGTGTCAACCAAAAGGTTGGTGAGTTCATTAGTTTATCATAATCATTCATTTTCATCATTTTAATATACCACAAGAATTTTATTTCTAGTTCTCATAAATATACGTCCCATGCATAGAGACAAAAATTATTCATATGGTGAACACCTGGTAACCGACCTTAACAAGATGCATATAGAATATCCCCATCATTCCGGGACTCCCTTCGGACATGATAAATTCGAAGTACTAAAGCATCCGGTACTTTGGATGGGGCTTGTTGGGCCCAATAGATCTATCTTTAGGATTCGCGTCAATTAGGGTGTCTGTTCCCTAATTCTTAGATTACCAGACTAAAAAGGGGCATATTCGGTTTAATAATCCAACCATAGAATGTAGTTTTCGATTACTCGTGTCTATTTCGTAAAACATTTATAAAAATTTCGCATGTATTCTCAGCCCAAAAATATAAAGGGTAAAAAGGTAAATGAAACTCACCATACTGTATTTTGTAGTAAAAATACATATGACGACATTGAACAACTGAACAATGCAGGGTTGGCCTCAGATTCACGAACTTATATCATATGTATATTTATTAATATTCATAGTTGTAATTGAACCCATATATATATATATATATATATATATGTTTCATATATTCATTTTTGTATATAAAAAAAAATATAAGTTTTGTTATATTATATGTATTAAATATATTTTCATGTAACTAATATTTATTTGGTAAAATAATATTAATAGTAAAATTTGTATCTTTTTCTGATAATAATAATACTAAAAATAATTAGATTTAGTAATGATACTGATATTAATAGCTTTGATAATAATACTAATAATGATAATAACTATAATAATAAATTTTAATATTAATGATAATGGTTTTAATCTTAATGATGCTACTAATAATAATAACCTAATGATAATACTAATAGTAATACTTGTACTAGTAGTAGTAATAATAATAATAATAATAATGATGATAATAATAATAATAATAATAATAATAGTAATAATAATAATAATAATAATAATAATAATAATAATAATAAATATAATAATAGTAATAGTAATAGTAATAATAATAATAATAATAATAATAATAATAATAATAATAATAATAATAATAATAATAATAATAATAATAATAATAATAATAATAATAATAATAATAATAATGGTAATAGTAATACTACCTCATAGAAGTAGTCCTTAAAAAAAATGTCCAAGCCCGGGTTTGAACCTGCGACGTCCCGCTAACCCGATAACGCCTTTAACCATTCATTTGTCACCTCATTTCTGATTTAATTGATACACTAAATCTATGTATTCTAATACTAATGTCTGTCTTCTTCTTGTAAAAAAAATGCCATAACTCAGGCTCGAACCTGAGTGCTCTCGTTAAACCCACACTCAAACCAATCCTTTGTCCGCTGTTTTTCTGTTTTAGTTACCATCCTAATTTCTTTTAACTATTATATAACAGTCATCTTCTTCTTAAAACTAATAGACTTGGAACATCATTAACCATTATCATTTATTTTCCCATCTCACATCATTATCATAACTTACCATAACATCAATATTTTATGTACCATATCATCATTATAATCGACTGGAATCATCATTTAATCACTATATTCATCATCATTCTCATACTAATCCAATCCTAACCCTAATTATCATCATTAACCTACAACACCCATCATCATATCATCGATGCTTTATCATTAACTTAACGTTATATTAAGAGTACTCGTAAGTCTATTTCTTGGCCAGGAACACGGTTCAAAACAAAAAAAAATATAGCAGCCCAAACGATTTACTCGGCCCAACAACTAAAAATAAGTCCACGTTGTAGTGTTAAGTTACATAGTCCATCATCAAGCCCAAGAGACTATATAACCTAATAATTAGACCTAAACATATTCGTAAATCAATTAACAGATTATTAGTTGTATACATGTGTGCTGATGTCGACAGGAATTAGTGGTTGGTCTTCGATTCCTTTTATAAATAATTAACTAAAACATCATCATTATCATTCTCACGTTCATCCTTTATTTATGTTACCTTTACATTGAATTGAGTGATAGGGTGTAAAGTTGTGATGGTTGATTGTAAACGAAAAGAGAAGCATAATTATGGCAGAAATCATAATAGCTTATGGTGGTGGGTCTGGTTCGATATGAAACAGAAGGGGAAACAGTGTTGTAGCAGTAGTTAGTTGTGAGATTGTGAACTGAAATAGTAACAGAAGTATTGCATCTGCAGTCTTCGAAGGAAAACAGGGAAAAAAATATCAAGCGGTTTTGATGGTTTGATGGTTTGATAAAGTGGTGATCGAACCCATTCAATAGGAACAAGGAAAATGGTTTGGGTATATGTGGGTCTTGTTGAACGAAGCCTTCCATCATGATGATAGTTATATGGTGATCGGAATAGAGAAAAAAAATGACAGGTATTTAATTGTTAACAACAGCTAGCATCCTTACTTCATCATTACGTACCTTAATATTATTCTTTCATCACCTCATGTTATTTCATGTATCGTTATTTTTATCATTTCATCTTTGTAATTACTCCTTCGTGATTGTAACCGAAGCAAGGACAAGAAGCAGGAAATCACCAAAGTTATGAGTTTTGTGTTGGTAACCATAAACAGGAACAATTACATGGTGGTTCGATTGGTGGGTTGTGATAGAGTGTGATCATGGTGTTGATCCTCGGATGATGGTGAGCAAGAAGGACTCGAGCAGGAAATATATTGAGTTTTTGGTTTAGGCTGTTTATTAATTGAATGAACAAAGAAAGATGGACCAATAAGAAAGAAGAGATATAATGCTCTCGTGATGTATTGTCTATAAACTCTAACACATGTATATGTATATCTAATCCGTGCATTGTAGATAGTGGGGAAAAGGAATTAGCATCCAATAATGAATTCAATTAGGTACAGTAAAAACCAATCCTTCAATCAATTAGGCATAGGATTGTGATTATAATAATATTTGAAATGTAAACGTGGAAAACTTGAGCAACCTCTATAATTTTTACCGATAGTTTTATTAGAGATATTAATTCGTATTCCGTTGTAGATCAGTAACAAATAAAAGTCTTTAATTGATTAAATATAAAATAAATCAACTATCTGCATTTGATCCTGAGTAAAATATAAAAAGTGTTAAAATCTAATAATTAGATTCTGAATATACTTTTAATAAGCCTATACATTATATTACTCATTTTTGGATCACCGTTTATATTAAAATAATATTAGTTCGTATTTTACTCATGTAATATCCATCGAATGGCAATTGAGTATAACAGTCGTTAACTAAATAGATTCGAAATCACAAAATATATAATTAATGTACTTTATATATATATATATATATATATATATATATATATATATATATATATATATATATATATATATATATGTTCTTAAATAATTATCATAATATCATTTTTATTTTATTTTATATAATTACTTTTAATAAGAGCAACCTATAATATTTTAAATCAATATATATATATATATATATATATATATACACACACACACACACACACACACATATATATATTTACAATTAATTGTTCGTGAATCGTCGGGACTGGTCGAAGGTCAATTGAATATATGAAACAGTTCAAAAATTTTAAGATTTCAACATTACAGACTTTGCTTATCGTGTCGGAAACATATAAAGATTAAGTTTAAATTTGGTCGAAAATTTTCGGGTCGTCACAGATGAGGCCTCGAAACACATACAACTGAAAGGCACCAAAGCCGCACAAAGAAACAACATGTCCTAAACAACATAAAATATCACACCAAAACCACTTACTAAACAACATGTCCTATACATACGTGTTATATCTTTTCGTTTCATTGGTTAATCTATTTTGTTTCTTAAGAATGAAGATGGAAGATGAATACGGAACGGAAGGGTCTACTAATGAAAAGAAGAACGAATTAGCGGTAATGGTTGAAGCCGCGATTGAACAATGTGTCTCGGGTGTCGCCAACGGAGTTGGCCAAGTAGTCAAAGAGTCAATCGAAGGACGGGTAACCGAAATGGTCCGAGACCAAGTGACGAAGGTCGTAAGGGAAGAGTTTGAGAAGAGGTTTCCTAAACCTCGAGGTAGGGGTGACGAAGATGTACATGCAAGGCTAGAGCCACATGGTACTTCGGGTAAAAGGAAAAGAGGTACGCCTGAAGGCGTAGAGTATGTGAAAAAGAAGAACAAGGGAAGTTACACATCTAGATGTTTCAATTGTGGTGTTAGGGGCCACAAGATATGGGAGTGCACGCTGCCGAGAAACGAAAACAGAATGTGCTACCATTGCCATAAAGAGGGACACCGAAGGTCGGAGTGTCCCGAGTTGCTCAATGATCAAGGTAGAAGTGTAAATGAGGCGTCTAGTAGCATGAGGAAGGTAGTAACGGGCTCCGGTGGGTCTAAGTGTTACAATTGTGGGCAACGGGGACATAAGTCTCGCGATTGTCCGTCGGGTAAAACTGTATGTTTTTATTGTTGGAAGGAAGGGCACCAAAGGTCTGAGTGTCCCGATTTAGCTAGTAATCAGACTAGGAGGTTTGGAGGTTGGGTGCTTACGTGTTTTAAGTGTGGAGGACGAGGCCATTTGGCACGGGATTGTACGGGTACACCTTTGAGCACGATCAAGTGCTTTGCTTGCCAGAAGGAGGGACATCGAAAGTCAGAGTGTTCGGAAGCGTTTGCCGATCGGGTTAAGAGGTTAGAGCGCGAGTATTCGATGGGTGGTGAAGCACCGAGCGATGTTGTTTCAGGTACCTTCACTTCTCGATGCAAATATGCCTTACTATTATTGATGTTGTGTGCCAATGTATTCGGTTATGAAATTGAGACCTAGATCTCATTACCAAACCTAATAAGTTTTAAGTGAACGTATATTTTAACCGTACCCTTACGGGCGCGGGGCTAGTGATAAGATGACAGCGCACTAGGGTAGCGTTTGAGTCATTGACTCATGTGAATGCGACTTGAGGGGCGAATGCATTAGTGTAAATACGTGGTATTGTTACGGGTAGCATTCCTAACGGAGTTACCCTACGTTGGAGTTGGGATCGTCGACCGCAGGGCGTAAGACTTGGTGCAACCAAGCATTCCTTAATGTTTGGGAAATGTTTTCTACTAAGCCATGGAGACGGGCTTTGGTTTTGGATGTTAGGGCGTGTTCGTCTTCGTGTGGAAAACTGATGAGCTATAGCAATGGGATTATTGCAAGTGCAAGGTTGTGTATATCGTGGTAAACTCTACGTTTGAAGAGTTTAAGGTTAGGTTAAATTCCTTCGTATGCTCGGGGTTGGAGCAAGGTTTTGGTGACGTGTGTATTAAGAGATGCAAGACGGGTGAACCTCGTCTCTCTTATAGGAATTACGATAATGCGATTTGGCGAATTAGTTGTTAGGTTAGTGGTCACTCTTTCTGCGAACGCGAATATGTGTTTATCGTCGGGATTTATTGTTAAGGATGAATTCGCGAGAATTCAAGGACTATGACCAATGAGGACATCGATTGTGTATGTGGATAAGTGGACCTCCCACGGGATGCTATTATTCAACTATGTGGTTACGGAACGGAGTCTTAAGTGGGGGAGTTGTACCCTCGCACGAAGGTGCTCTATTGTATTGTTACTTTGGATGATGCTCGTATGGATACGAAGCTAGTGTTGAGACCTACATTGGTCGACGGTGGTAAAAGTACAATTTGGAATAAGTTGTGCTTATGGTTTTGGGTTTAAATTATCACCAAGGTGGTAATGTGGTAAATCTCATTGGGAGATAATTGACGTATTCGACAAGTAAGGTAAGGTCCCTCGGTTAAGGGATGTGCGTACCGGATTCTCTTCTAGGGGATTATTGTTGTGCCTATGCGCAATATGGGTGGTTCTTGGCTCGATTGTGTTAGCCGTTTGGTTACCTTTGGGAATAGCATGATGGGACTTTGAGAAAGGGCACGATGCCTCATTCTCGTATACTTTGAGTGATAGTTACACAATGGCCATTATTGTGTACTACAAGGTGGTTACATGTAGGTTTATGATGTTAATTGCCCGTGTAAATTGTACACTTAGCCGTTTTGTGCATGTGGTGGTAAGTAATAGTAGTTTTCGACATTAACGGTTTTTGGTCGCTTGCTTACGATCTTACGATAGCTGTGTACTAGTCGTGGTTGCGCGCTACTAAGAATGTTGAGTAATAAGTGTTATCCGTAAGGATTTTCTTTTGTCCGGTCTTCATCGTTTGGGTCGTTGACCTTGGGTTGAGAATTTTGGTTGTTTTTAGCATTGTACTAGGTAAGGGTACGCTAAGGGTACGTGGCATTCTCGCGTATTCTGAGTTATCGTTATAGACTTCGGATATTGTGTGTATTGCACGTTTTGGGATGCGTGCAAATGTGTATTTACTTTTGGGTCAACCGGTGGGTTAATACATTTTGTGATGGAAATCGGATCGTAACGTTTGTTAAGTACCATAGAGCGTGGTTCCGGGTGGTTAAGTGACGTGGATCACGAGGACGTGATCGATTCTAAGTGGGGGAGAGTTGTAAGACCCGTGTATTTTATTGTGAACATGTAATTATAAGTGATTCGGATGGTGGGGTTTCGTTACATAATTTAAAACGAGGAAAGAAGCTGATCTGGGCGGGTGCGCGCCGCGCGTCCCACTCGCGCGCCGCGCGAAATCGAGCTGACAGCTCACCTCTTTTTATTTAATTTATGGCATGGGCATTTTGGTAAAATCACATGGAATCCGAACTAAAGGCCATAAGATCAGTTTGTGGAGTGTTATAGCTTCATTACCACCAACCTTATCTCCTTCCACCTAAACTTTAGAGAGAGAGAGAGATACTTAGTGAGAGAAAGCTTGAATCAAGGAAGAAGGAGGCGATTTTGGGTCGAATTGCGAGTTCTAAAGTTGTTCATCTAGTCACTAGCTACGTGGTGATTGTGGCGGTAAGTTCTAAACCTAATTCCTTGTTGTAAATTGTTTAAGGGTTAGGGTTTGGAGTAAAGGATGAACATCAAACCCATTTATTAGTGATTTTGGAGTGTTCTTGGGTAAATTGTGTCATGAAGACTAAATGGTAACTAACCTAGGGTTTCATAGTACTAATTGATGTTTATGAACCCTAATAGGTTAGTTAATTGCTAGCACACATTTATATAAGTAAATGGGTGTTAATTGGGTGTGGATGACCCAAATGGGTGTATTGACTTGAAAATTGGTCAAATGGGTCAAAATGGACCTAGGATAGTAATGCTTGTGATTAATGCACAAACCTAGCGTTAAAAGTTGTTTTAGGACCTAACTTGGTTAATGTTAGGGTTTTTGGCGAAAGATGACCCGATTTTAGGGTTAAGTGTTAAAATGGGTCAAGATGAGTAATGTTGACCTAGTTGGGTTAAATTGGTGAAAAATGACCCAAAGGGTGTTAACCTAGAGTTCATTCTTGTGTTTGAGGTTTTGTAAGTGTTGAATTGAGTTGCTAGTCATTAGCACTCTTATGAATGATGAAAGACTTGAAAATGGGTCAAATGAGTCAAGGTTGATCGAAAGGGATGAAACGGGTATGAAATATCCTAAGTTTATTCTAGTTGAAGTTAGTAGACTATAATTCGCTAGTTTTAGTGATTAAAGTTGAGTCTTGGCCATTTATGGGCGGTTTTGGTATAGTCGAGCTATTTAATGCATATTGGGTCATTAAATGCTCAAGTGTAAGTATTGTGGTTAATTCCACTAGTTGCGTAATTGAATGTGTACTTATGTATTAGGTACGATTGCTTTGAAGATCGGAAGTGCATAATCATCATCTTGGTGCTAAGGTGAGTGGAATAATTATGCGTATGTGTATATAATTTATTTATTTGTGTTGCGTGAATGTGGCATTGTCGCGGTGTTCAAGACACCACATTCTAGGTAACGAGTAGTATTGTCGCGGTGTTTAAGACACTACTCATTGTATGTTTGACGAGTGGTATTGTCGCGGTGTTTAAGACACTACTCATTGTTTAATTGACATGTGGTATTGTCGCGGTGTTTAAGACACCACATTGTCATGGGAGTGGAATTGTCGCGGTGTTTAAGACACCACTCATTGTATTGAATGAAGTGTGGATTCGTCGCGGTGTTTAAGACGCCACATTGTCGTAAGGGTGAGTTAGTCGCGGTGTTCAAGACATCACCCGGGGGATTAGTGATTACGCGGTGTGTAAGTAACACTAGTGGATGTTATGAACTCCAACGGTCTTATAAGTACCGTTTCCCTTGTTCGAATTGGTTAACCAAGGTTGCGTGAATTAGGTATTGAATGTATTTAATTATGAATCGTATGCTATTGTATTATTAGCTACTCGTGGATTTGCGGTTTATGGTATATGCATAATATTGTTGTATGATTGTCGAAATGTTAAACCGAGTATGATGTTGTGTAAGTGATGCAAGTAGGTAGATTATATATGTATATGTATAATTATTTTGCTCACTAAGCTTTGCTTACCCTCTCGTTGTTTACCTTTTTATAGGTTCGTGTGTGGATAAGGGTAAGGGCATTACCTTGGATTAAGTTTCCCGCTTTGATGATTAGGAAGCGCTTTTGGCTTTGGCTTGGAGTTTGACCGAGACTTGGGTAGTTTAACCCCAAACACCATGCTCGTTGTGTCGTTTGGCAATTAAACTTTTTGTGGTCGAAACTCTAATTTGTATTAAACATTGTATTTTAAACTTAGTGGCGTTTTGGGCACGTGTGGGCCCCACCTTGTAAAACTTGTTCATACCTTAGTTATGTGCTAGTTTTACATATATGAATGTATGGTTAAAAACGTTTTGGTTAAATATGCCGGGAACACGTTCATCTTTTTCGCATTTAAACTTTCCGGCAACAGCAGGGGTTTGGCGCGGCGCGCGGCCCTTTTTGGCGCGGCGCGCCGATGGCCTGGAACAACAAATTTTTTTTTTGTTTGAAATTTTCGTCGTGTTTGGTCGGTTACGGTTTGGGTTGTTACAAGTGGTATCAGAGCCTGGTCTAAGGGATTTAGGTGACTTGAGATAGGCGCCTAGACTTAGACTTTTGTGTGTGCATTGTGCGGGACTTGTAGGACTTTGGGTCGGACCGGGACTTGGTTAGCACATAGATTATATGAACTAATCATGCGTTATTTGTTTGTGTTGTGTAGCGATCATCAAGCGAAATGGACGTTGTACTAGCGAGTTAACGCGACGTGCTCGCGTAGTAATGATTAGCTACCCTTACTACGGGTGCAAATCGTGTCAAACAAGCGATGTACGACGATTGTTAAGCAAGATGGGGTAGTGTGGCATATGTATATATATATGTATATATATACATACGTGTTATATCTTTTCGTTTCATTGGTTAATCTATTTTGTTTCTTAAGAATGAAGATGGAAGATGAATACGGAACGGAAGGGTCTACTAATGAAAAGAAGAACGAATTAGCGGTAATGGTTGAAGCCGCGATTGAACAATGTGTCTCGGGTGTCGCCAACGGAGTTGGCCAAGTAGTCAAAGAGTCAATCGAAGGACGTGTAACCGAAATGGTCCGAGACCAAGTGACGAAGGTCGTAAGGGAAGAGTTTGAGAAGAGGTTTCCTAAACCTCGAGGTAGGGGTGACGAAGATGTACATGCAAGGCTAGAGCCACATGGTACTTCGGGTAAAAGGAAAAGAGGTACGCCTGAAGGCGTAGAGTATGTGAAAAAGAAGAACAAGGGAAGTTACACATCTAGATGTTTCAATTGTGGTGTTAGGGGACACAAGATATGGGAGTGCACGCTGCCGAGAAACGAAAACAGAATGTGCTACCATTGCCATAAAGAGGGACACCGAAGGTCGGAGTGTCCCGAGTTGCTCAATGATCAAGGTAGAAGTGTAAATGAGGCGTCTAGTAGCATGAGGAAGGTAGTAACGGGCTCCGGTGGGTCTAAGTGTTACAATTGTGGGCAACGGGGACATAAGTCTCGCGATTGTCCGTCGGGTAAAACTGTATGTTTTTATTGTTGGAAGGAAGGGCACCAAAGGTCTGAGTGTCCCGATTTAGCTAGTAATCAGACTAGGAGGTTTAGAGGTTGGGTGCTTACGTGTTTTAAGTGTGGAGGACGAGGCCATTTGGCACGGGATTGTACGGGTACACCTTTGAGCACGATCAAGTGCTTTGCTTACCAGAAGGAGGGACATCGAAAGTCAGAGTGTTCGGAAGCGTTTGCCGATCGGGTTAAGAGGTTAGAGCACGAGTATTCGATGGGTGGTGAAGCACCGAGCGATGTTGTTTCAGGTACCTTCACTTCTCGATGCAAATATGCCTTACTATTATTGATGTTGTGTGCCAATGTATTCGGTTATGAAATTGAGACCTAGATCTCATTACCAAACCTAATAAGTTTTAAGCGAACGTATATTTTAACCGTACCCTTACGGGCGCGGGGCTAGTGATAAGATGACAGCGCACTAGGGTAGCGTTTGAGTCATTGACTCATGTGAATGCGACTTGAGGGGCGAATGCATTAGTGTAAATACGTGGTATTGTTACTGGTAGCATTCCTAACGGAGTTACCCTACGTTGGAGTTGGGATCGTCGACCGCAGGGCGTAAGACTTGGTGCAACCAAGCATTCCTTAATGTTTGGGAAATGTTTTCTACTAAGCCATGGAGACGGGCTTTGGTTTTGGATGTTAGGGCGTGTTCGTCTTCGTGTGGAAAACTGATGAGCTATAGCAATGGGATTATTGCAAGTGCAAGGTTGTGTATATCGTGGTAAACTCTACGTTTGAAGAGTTTAAGGTTAGGTTAAATTCCTTCGTATGCTCGGGGTTGGAGCAAGGTTTTGGTGACGTGCGTATTAAGAGATGCAAGACGGGTGAACCTCGTCTCTCTTATAGGAATTACGATAATGCGATTTGGCGAATTAGTTGTTAGGTTAGTGGTCACTCTTTCTGCGAACGCGAATATGTGTTTATCGTCGGGATTTATTGTTAAGGATGAATTCGCGAGAATTCAAGGACTATGACCAATGAGGACATCGATTGTGTATGTGGATAAGTGGACCTCCCACGGGATGCTATTATTCAACTATGTGGTTACGGAACGGAGTCTTAAGTGGGGGAGTTGTACCCTCGCACGAAGGTGCTCTATTGTATTGTTACTTTGGATGATGCTCGTATGGATACGAAGCTAGTGTTGAGACCTACATTGGTCGACGGTGGTAAAAGTACAATTTGGAATAAGTTGTGCTTATGGTTTTGGGTTTAAATTATCACCAAGGTGGTAATGTGGTAAATCTCATTGGGAGATAATTGACGTATTCGACAAGTAAGGTAAGGTCCCTCGGTTAAGGGATGTGCGTACCGGATTCTCTTCTAGGGGATTATTGTTGTGCCTATGCGCAATATGGGTGGTTCTTGGCTCGATTGTGTTAGCCGTTTGGTTACCTTTGGGAATAGCATGATGGGACTTTGAGAAAGGGCACGATGCCTCATTCTCGTATACTTTGAGTGATAGTTACACAATGGCCATTATTGTGTACTACAAGGTGGTTACATGTAGGTTTATGATGTTAATTGCCCGTGTAAATTGTACACTTAGCCGTTTTGTGCATGTGGTGGTAAGTAATAGTAGTTTTCGACATTAACGGTTTTTGGTCGCTTGCTTACGATCTTACGATAGCTGTGTACTAGTCGTGGTTGCGCGCTACTAAGAATGTTGAGTAATAAGTGTTATCCGTAAGGATTTTCTTTTGTCCGGTCTTCATCGTTTGGGTCGTTGACCTTGGGTTGAGAATTTTGGTTGTTTTTAGCATTGTACTAGGTAAGGGTACGTGGCATTCTCGCGTATTCTGAGTTATCATTATAGACTTCGGATATTGTGTGTATTGCACGTTTTGGGATGCGTGCAAATGTGTATTTACTTTTGGGTCAACCGGTGGGTTAATACATTTTGTGATGGAAATCGGATCGTAACGTTTGTTAAGTACCATAGAGCGTGGTTCCGGGTGGTTAAGTGACGTGGATCACGAGGACGTGATCGATTCTAAGTGGGGGAGAGTTGTAAGACCCGTGTATTTTATTGTGAACATGTAATTATAAGTGATTCGGATGGTGGAGTTTCGTTACATAATTTAAAACGAGGAAAGAAGCTGATCTGGGCGGGTGCGCGCCGCGCGACCCACTCGCGCGCCGCGCGAAATCGAGCTGACAGCTCACCTCTTTTTATTTAATTTATGGCATGGGCATTTTGGTAAAATCACATGGAATCCGAACTAAAGGCCATAAGATCAGTTTGTGGAGTGTTATAGCTTCATTACCACCAACCTTATCTCCTTCCACCTAAACTTTAGAGAGAGAGAGAGATACTTAGTGAGAGAAAGCTTGAATCAAGGAAGAAGGAGGCGATTTTGGGTCGAATTGCGAGTTCTAAAGTTGTTCATCTACTCACTAGCTACGTGGTGATTGTGGCGGTAAGTTCTAAACCTAATTCCTTGTTGTAAATTGTTTAAGGGTTAGGGTTTGGAGTAAAGGATGAACATCAAACCCATTTATTAGTGATTTTGGAGTGTTCTTGGGTAAATTGTGTCATGAAGACTAAATGGTAACTAACCTAGGGTTTCATAGTACTAATTGATGTTTATGAACCCTAATAGGTTAGTTAATTGCTAGCACACATTTATATAAGTAAATGGGTGTTAATTGGGTGTGGATGACCCAAATGGGTGTATTGACTTGAAAATTGGTCAAATGGGTCAAAATGGACCTAGGATAGTAATGCTTGTGATTAATGCACAAACCTAGCGTTAAAAGTTGTTTTAGGACCTAACTTGGTTAATGTTAGGGTTTTTGGCGAAAGATGACCCGATTTTAGGGTTAAGTGTTAAAATGGGTCAAGATGAGTAATGTTGACCTAGTTGGGTTAAATTGGTGAAAAATGACCCAAAGGGTGTTAACCTAGAGTTCATTCTTGTGTTTGAGGTTTTGTAAGTGTTGAATTGAGTTGCTAGTCATTAGCACTCTTATGAATGATGAAAGACTTGAAAATGGGTCAAATGAGTCAAGGTTGATCGAAAGGGATGAAACGGGTATGAAATATCCTAAGTTTATTCTAGTTGAAGTTAGTAGACTATAATTCGCTAGTTTTAGTGATTAAAGTTGAGTCTTGGCCATTTATGGGCGGTTTTGGTATAGTCGAGCTATTTAATGCATATTGGGTCATTAAATGCTCAAGTGTAAGTATTGTGGTTAATTCCACTAGTTGCGTAATTGAATGTGTACTTATGTATTAGGTACGATTGCTTTGAAGATCGGAAGTGCATAATCATCATCTTGGTGCTAAGGTGAGTGGAATAATTATGCGTATGTGTATATAATTTATTTATTTGTGTTGCGTGAATGTGGCATTGTCGCGGTGTTCAAGACACCACATTCTAGGTAACGAGTAGTATTGTCGCGGTGTTTAAGACACTACTCATTGTATGTTTGACGAGTGGTATTGTCGCGGTGTTTAAGACACTACTCATTGTTTAATTGACATGTGGTATTGTCGCGGTGTTTAAGACACCACATTGTCATGGGAGTGGAATTGTCGCGGTGTTTAAGACACCACTCATTGTATTGAATGAAGTGTGGATTCGTCGCAGTGTTTAAGACGCCACATTGTCGTAAGGGTGAGTTAGTCGCGGTGTTCAAGACATCACCCGGGGGATTAGTGATTACGCGGTGTGTAAGTAACACTAGTGGATGTTATGAACTCCAACGGTCTTATAAGTACCGTTTCCCTTGTTCGAATTGGTTAACCAAGGTTGCGTGAATTAGGTATTGAATGTATTTAATTATGAATCGTATGCTATTGTATTATTAGCTACTCGTGGATTTGCGGTTTATGGTATATGCATAATATTGTTGTATGATTGTCGAAATGTTAAACCGAGTATGATGTTGTGTAAGTGATGCAAGTAGGTAGATTATATATGTATATGTATAATTATTTTGCTCACTAAGCTTTGCTTACCCTCTCGTTGTTTACCTTTTTATAGGTTCGTGTGTGGATAAGGGTAAGGGCATTACCTTGGATTAAGTTTCCCGCTTTGATGATTAGGAAGCGCTTTTGGCTTTGGCTTGGAGTTTGACCGAGACTTGGGTAGTTTAACCCCAAACACCATGCTCGTTGTGTCGTTTGGCAATTAAACTTTTTGTGGTCGAAACTCTAATTTGTATTAAACATTGTATTTTAAACTTAGTGGCGTTTTGGGCACGTGTGGGCCCCACCTTGTAAAACTTGTTCATACCTTAGTTATGTGCTAGTTTTACATATATGAATGTATGGTTAAAAACGTTTTGGTTAAATATGCCGGGAACACGTTCATCTTTTTCGCATTTAAACTTTCCGGCAACAGCAGGGGTTTGGCGCGGCGCGCGGCCCTTTTTGGCGCGGCGCGCCGATGGCCTGGAACAACAAATTTTTTTTTTGTTTGAAATTTTCGTCGTGTTTGGTCGGTTACGGTTTGGGTTGTTACAGATTGCCTTGGTTACACGAAATCTTTACAAGGATAAGACAAGAACGCAATCAGTTTTTTTGCAATGAAATCACTGATTAAATTGTTAGAGAATATGTGTGTGTTTTCTGTTTGTTGATGAATACAGAATATGAACAAAAACGTCCACATAAAACTGTTATAGAAACAGTTGGGAAATGAAAGGATGTGTACTCCACATTCTCATAGCTAGTTGTTAAGTATAACTAGCAAACACATGCATTCAAGTAAATCACAACTAACTAAAATACACGTTGGATGACACTAAAATCACCAAAAATACAGACCCTCAATTCCAAATTATAACCCCCATATCTACAGAGATATGCATTTCAATCAATTAACTCTTAAGTTTTAACTGGATTAATTTTGTTCTTATTATGGTTTTGTTGGATGGAAATTGATTTTTTATAAAGCAGGCTACTAAACGAATTTATAACCAGATTGAAATATTTGTGCTAGTACTTGATTAAGGTTTGTTCAAGATTAATTTAGTTAAAAGCTTTATTTGGTGAAGGTTCGTATGGCCGAGTTTGTATAAATTGATATTTGGGCAAGTGAATCTCATTTTAGTACAGTAGTAGTAATGAGTTTCAAGAAGACAACTTGTATCCATTCCCTTATAATAGAAGTAGTGATGATTATATTAATTATTAACCTTATATACTAATCAACACCAAGATTTTTGTACTTTTGACCAAAGTCACCTTTTATATACTAATCAACACCAAGATTTTTGTAGTTTTGACCAAAGTCACTCACAAACTTTGATCAAAACTACAATACCAAAATCATCCTAAAAATACCCTTAAAACCCCCCCAAATTTTTAGCAACTTTCAAAATCACACCCCCAAACTTAACTCAATTCCATCCAAATCTTTAACGGAGCATATCTTCCCGCTCGCCGCGAGTTTAATTTTTTCAACACCATCGTTTAACTCGAAATAATTTTACGAACACAACGCAACTTCCTATACGCAAAACCGACGTTTTTAAAAAAACGCTAAATACTCTGGGCTATCTTCCATACATAATACACTCGTGAAAATACATTTTTTATTCTGTAAATACATAACGTGACGTTAATTATGAATATGCAACCCGAAAGGTGCCGCAGCAACGCGCGGCTGATTTTTTTTCTAGTTAGTAATATTATGCATTTTATAGTCAAATGGATAGAAGTATTCTTTAATTCTTTCATGATTTTGTCTGTTGTACTGGTCTGTTAATTGATATGGTATAAGACTACACACAAATAGGTATCACGCCATATGTGATGGTTTGATACCGAGGGGTGTTGTGAGACTCTATGGAAATAGGTACTATTCGTTAGCTCTTTATGTTAATTGTGTCCTAATTTTTATATGCATATTAGAAAATTAGACAAACTTACAAGGTTGATGAAAATTTTAAACAATCATTTCGTTATATAAATTACTAAGCTTCTTTGTTAATTGTTTTTTTCGTTATATTACTAAGCCGTGTGCTATAACTTGCGGGGACGACAAGACCACCAAGGAATGCTTTTGAGGTACCTATATATGGTCAATGTATAATTGGTAGTCGTTAACTTTGTAATTCTAATATCTAATACTTTTTAGATTCAGTATGTATCTTACTAGTATCATTGTTGCTTTGATAAAGCTTTAAGAGTATGGAGGCCATGATATTCACTTTAATATATAGTTACTTTTTCTTTTATGTTGGTGAAATAATTAAACTTTTTATTTTGTATAAAATTGTAGAATCGAAGCATTGACGAGTTTGGTGAGACAACATGCTGAGGTAGTTGCTGTGGAAAATGACTTTGATAGCCCTAGCTCTCTAACCGATTTACACGATGTGGCAACAGATCAGTTTGATATCAAAATAATGGGAAGGCTACAAGTAAGGATTCTATTGTTAGGAGTTTAGGGATTCAAACAAGACAAGTGATTTAAACTAATCACTAACCCACGAACGACAAACGAATTAAAATGATAAATAAAGTACAAACGACACGGGTATTTAACGTGGTTATATCCCAACTCCAAAATGCGGAGAAGGGTTTACTCCACGTGCGCAAACCAGAAATATTTCACTATATTTTTCGTGCACATATTACAATGAGGCTAGAGGTTACAATTTATAGGCAACAAGATCTCTACGACTTGTTCACCAAGTCAAGCTCCCTACGACTTGTTCACCAAGTCAAGCTTCATACGACTTGTTCACCAAGTCAAGCTCTCTTCGACTTGTTCCTTTGATCAAATTCTTCACACCTTCAACATCTATATCGTTGAAACTGTTTAAGTTTACTGTGACCTGTATGTAACTATTTTTCGGAGAAAAGGATTTGATAAGATACCCTTCGAGTTAAAAATAGATGAAGGTAAGTCCCATTTTCTATTAAACTAATGGAATTTTTTGATTGGACATAATAAGGGTTTACAGACAATAAATAAGGGTGACACGATGCTATGAAAAGGCTTTTAGTTGATTTCTTATCTTTAATTTTGGTTGTGAAAAACCTTTTTAAACTTCTAAAAAAGGTGCTATCTCCTCCTTTTGCACATCCACTCTGCTAACGTTTTGTAAACCTTATATTTAAGCTCCGCCGCCGCCGGTCTCCGGCACGTCGCCGGAGGTTCGGTTGGCCTCTTTTCCAGCCTTTTTCCTCGTCTCTTCCTTCATGCTCTCTCTCTTCTGTCCTTCCCATCTGTTTTGACGTCCCACCTTTTTCTCATTCTTCAGCAGGTTTGGGAGATTATTGGCGGGTGTTATCGTTATCTAACATCGTTCTCATGGTAGGGGTGATGATGTTTATGGCCCTCTGAATTTGCTGGTTCTCGATGTTTTTTTTGGTGGCTGATTTCTCCGCAACTACACCGTCGGTGGGGTGGCTGTTGCCTCTAGCAGTTGGTGGTGCTGTGGCGCTTTCGTTGGATCTAGTGGTTTACCACCCAGTTGGTGGTGGCTGCCAGATGTGGCGGCGGTGATGTCGGCGGTTTGTGGTGGGTCTTGGTTGCTCGAAATAGCTATCTTTCGGGGTTCAGGGGGACGGTGGTAGTGCGATGGACCGTGGTGGGTTGGCTGGTTTGTTGTCGTGGGTTTGCGTGCGAGTCTATTTCTTTCTGGGTTACCTTCGGATTTGGACCAGGCGACGATCTCCCTGTTGGAGATCTGGTTTCAAACTCGAGGGAGGATGCGGTGTTTTACAGATTGGACTCATCTTTAGACGACTCGGGGAGATGTCGGATGCTGGTGCTATTTTTTTGTTTTTGTTTTTTTTTTGTTGCGGGTGACGGTCAGCGTTCTCCCGATCGTCGTCGTCGTTTATTTTATCACTATAGTTTATGTTTTGTAGTGCAACTGATTCATAGGTTTTTCCGTTGTTAGTTTGTTAGGATTGTTCGTACATTCATAGTCTTTTATGTTCCGCCCTGTTGGCTGGAATTTGATTAGGATAGTATTGACGGCTGCTTGTTTTGGCTAGATTGTGGATTTCCTTTGTATCGATTGTACTTGTTGATCTTCGGATCCGTTAAATGTTATCATTTTTTGTAAAAAAAAAAAAAAAAAAAAAGGCTTTTGTTATAAAATATCTAGATTGTGTTATAAAATATCTAGATTGGATGTTAATTTTATTATTATTATATTTCTTGCATAGTAATATTTTATACTATAAATAGACATGTATGGTAACCATTTAAGGTGCACCATTTCTCTTGAAATATCAATATCAATATTTCTTCTCTCCTTCTTCTCTCTTTTTCTCTCTTTGTTCTTATAACCATTAAAGGTAGTTATAAGCCTACTGAATTATAACACGTTATCAGCACGAAAAGCTTAGTGTAATTAAAAGATATCTCAAACGATCACGAATCACTAATCAAGGTATGAAATTATTAATAATTTTCAGACTCGAATATATCAAATTTTGGAATACTAACATTTATATTTATGTTATTTAAGTTATATATGGTCGGTTATACCACCTGAATTATATTTCTGTAATCTAACTTTTACTAACTTCACTAACATTTATATTTATGTTATTTAAGTTATATATGGTCGGTTATACCACCTGAATTATATTTCTGTAATCTAACTTTTACTAACTTCACTAACATTTATATTTATGTTATTTAAGTTATATATGGTCGGTTATACCACCTGAATTATATTTTCTGTAATCTAACTCTTATTAACTTCACTAACATTTATATTTATGTTAATAAGACCTCATGATTGTACGCAACACGTCATTTGACAACACGGTACTTTATGTACGCAACACGTCATTTGACAACACGGTACCAAGGGTCGAGATTAATTCCGATCAATACGAATACGACGGGGTCTTTATATGTTATCTAACATTTATGATTATTTATGCAATTAATCATTATTTATTTCATGCATACTAATGTTTATTCTTAAATTTATAATTTTAAAAGTTAAAATAAAAAAATAGTTTGTATTTTTATTAAAAGTAAATCTTAAAAGTTAAAATAAGAAAAAGTAGTTTGTACTTTTATTAAAAGTAAATCTTAAAAGTTAAAATACAAAAAGTAGTTTGTATTTTTATTAAAAGTAAATCTTAAAAGTTAAAATAAGAAAAAGTAGTTTGTATTTTTATTAAAAGTATATCTTAAAAGTTAAAGTAAGAAAAAAAAGGGGATGGTAAAATGGAATAGTTTTTTGCCAAAAATGAAGTATTGAAAATGAAGTGGTCTCCTTCTATAACTAAAAAAATATATATACTTTTATCAAATGAATTTTTTTGTGGCCGACAATTTCAAACACGAGTCCGTGTTTAGTTTATCAATAATATCTCTTGCTTTGGTGAAAGGTCACGATCACGATATCAGGTGTTGTGAAAGAATTAAAAAATTGGTCAAGTGGCCTTTTAAAAACTAGAAAAAAAATTTAAACAAAAAGTTTTTTTTTATATATTTATAATTTACGGGTAACGTAAAAAAAAGGAAGTTTTTTTAAAAAAAAAAAACAAAGAAAGTGTTTAAATGAGTTTTACAGAAAGGAGAAAAGCAAAGTAAAAAAAAACTTTTTTCCAAACAAAGGTAAATGAAAGTAGGACTTAATACAAGAAAAAAGTAAACATCTCCTAGACGTGATAAAATCTATCAATGATAAGTATTAGACTTGATGAGCTAAATGTGACAAAAATGTTTCAACATGTCTTATGTTAATTTTCTAAAATAAGTTATTATTATTCCAAGTTTAACACATATACATATGTTAATTAAAAATAACCTTTTTGTTCTTATGTAGTGTTGAGTTGCAATTTTGGTTGTATGCCATAATTCCATCCAGTAGAGTGACAATAGAAAACTTTTGATGATAATCAATAAAAAACTTTTTTCCAAACTTGTCAAATGTTTTGTTAAAAACGTGACTGTTGAAAAAAAGGAGGTTGAATAATAAAACTTAAAAAACAAATTATTTTTTTAAGAGTGTGCATCAAAATGGCCCGTTTAATAATTGGGAGTAAAAATATAGTCAAATTGTTTCAACGAACAAGGGTTCAATTGGATGTCTCTTAAAAAAAATCCGCGGGTACGGGTGATGGATCCAATGGATCCGCATCCACGACCCGCGGGTGCTATCCCTAATTGTGACAAGTACAAATCAACTAAAAGTCTAAAAAATAAATGCTCTTATAGGGACCAAATGTTCACAATAATTGCCTAAGCTAGATATGAAACAAATAGTTCATAAAAAAAAAAGGGTCGTTGTGCGTTTTCGGGATGATAGCCGAAATACACTTACAAAAGTAGGTCAGCCGTCAATTCTTTATGGCCATATCAACGTAGATCAATAAAATCATTTATGGTTTTGATAAAAGATTAATTAAAAATAAATTGTTTTTTGGTCTTGGATTCTCGGTAACAAAAGCAAAGGTTGTTTTTGGTTGCCACAACAAACAAGACAGAGGTTGTTGACTTTTGTTGTTAAACATGGCACAAGTGAACAATAACAATAGATTATTGTTTTTGAAAAGAATAATGATGCGTTAATTTTATTGTATAAAATAAAATTAAAGAAAATGGTTTTCATTGATGACTATGAACAAACGCAAACAAAGTGTTTGTGGTATTTGGTGATTAAAAAAAAAGTGCATCTAAAGCTTCTACTGAAAATAATATGCATCTAAAGCTTCTACTGAAAATTAATGTGCAAGGTACAACGTATAACTATATGGTCAAATTCATTTGAGCCTTCGGAGTCACAAGTATATGATGTATATATATATTACTCAATTAACAAAATAGTAAATCTAAATTAATTCATATGAATAGTAAAACGAAATTAATTAATTTACTATTCACATAAAAAAGCGCATATGATAAAAAGCGCATCGCATATGATAAGCGCATATGATAAAAAGCGAATATGATGAAAAGCACAACGCATATGATGAAAATCGCATATGATTAAAAGCGCATATGGTGAAAAACACAGCGCATATGATTAAAAGCGTATATGGTGAAAAGGATATATGATAAAAAAAAACACATATGGTGATTTATAAAAATAAAAAAAAAAACACATATGGTGATTAATGGAAAGCACATATGGTGATTAATGAAAAGTATATTGTGAAAAAGAATCACAAATGTTTCTTGAAAGAATTCAAGGTAAGATATATGAACCAATTCATCCATCATGTGAACCATTTTGATATTTCATGGTTCTAATAGACGCATCTAGCGGATGGTCTCATATTTGTATGTTATCAAGCCGTAATATGGCATTTTCAAAGTTTCTTGCACAAATTATTAAATTGAGAACACATTATTCTGATTACACCATTAAAAGGATGAGACTTGATAATGCTGGTGAGTTAACATCTCAAGCATTTAATGATCATTATATATCTACAGGGATTGTTGTTGAACATCCAGTTGCTCATGTGCGTACACAAAATTGGTTTAGCTGAATCAATAGATAAACGCTTACAGCTAATAACTAGACAATTGATAATGAGTACAAATCTCTCAATATTTATATGTGGACATGTAAATTTACATGCTGCGACATTAATTCGCATTATACCATGTGGAAGTCGTAAATATTTTCACTTAATACTTGATTTTGGCCAAGAGCCAAATATTTTCTACCTTAAAACATTGGTTGTGCAGTGTATGTTCCAATTGTATCACCACAACACAATAAAATGGTTCTTCAAAGAAAGATGATAATATATTTTGGATATAAAACATCTTCAATCATAAGATATATTGAACCCATGATGGGTGATGTTTTTACAGCACGTTTTGCTGATTGTCATTTTAATAAAACATTGTTCCCTAGATTAGGGGGAGAAATAAAAATAAAAAATAAAATGATGCTTCATGATGTGAACATCAATTAAGGTATATTGAACTCGCACAAAAGAATGTGAAACGAAAGTTCAAAAATAATGCATATGCAAGAACTTGCAAATTAATTACTTTATGCATTTACAGATATAAAAAAGTGACTAAATCATATATACCAGCGATAAATGCTCCAGCTCGAACTGAAATTCCAAAAGCTGGCAATAATGTCACTGTTGAGTCTTTGCCACGTATCAAACGTGGAAGATCAATTGGTTCCGAAGATAAAAATCCTCGAAAAAGAAAATCAGCTGATAATGAGGTAAGAGAAAGTGTTCAAGAAGAACCACAAATCAATATTCCTTCTGCAGAGGATATTGATAAATGTAAATACTAAAATTGCGATAAATTATGCAATATTATGGAACCGAAATGAAACTAAAATCTCTATGAGATATTTTCATATAATGTTACAATGACATCATGAATAAAGATGATGATCTGGAACTAAAATCTGTCATTGAATATACAAAATGGACATGATTGAGCTCAATGGAAAGGAGCAATAAGAGCTGAATTAGAATCGCTCGATAAAAGAAAAGTTTTCGGATCAATCGTTATCACTTTTAAAGATGTGAAACGTATGGGATACAAATGAATTTTTATCCGAAAAGAAATGTGCAAATGAAGTTACAAGGCAAAACTAGACTTGTAACTCAATATTTCCCACAAAGACCAGAAATGAATTAGGAGGAAAAATTATCCTCCTGTAATGGATACAATTACTTATTAGATACTTAATCAACCTGGTAGTTATTTAAATGCATCTCATGAATATTGTTACTACTTATCTGTATGGATCACTTAATAGTGATATATATGAATATACCTAAAGGGTTAAGGTATCATAAGCATCTAATGTAAAACCCAAGGGAATATATTCCATTAAATCACAAAGATTTCTAAGTGGGTTTATACAAACGGGACGTATGTGGTATAACCGATTAAATGACTACTTGATAAAAAAAAAAAGGGTATAAATATAAACTTATTTTGCACGTATGTTTTATAAAAACAATGTTTGGATATGAGATCGTAGTTGTTTATGTCAATGTTCTTAACATCATATGAACAAATAAAGAGATCTATGAAATCATTCAACTTCTAAAGAATTATTTTGAAATGAAAGATCTTGAAAAAACCAAGTATTACCTTGGATTGCAAATTGAGCATATGCCTAATGGTTTACTTGTACATCAAACAACTTATACCGAAAAGATTTTAAAACATTTTTTTTAAAGACAAACTCATTGTTGTTAGATCACTCAATATTGACACTGATCTATTTCATCCCTGCGAAGATCATGAAAATTTTAACAGATCGGAAGTTCTATATTTTAGTGAAATTGAGGTTCTTATGTATCTTATAGATTATACAAGATCTGACATTTCTTTTGCAGTTAATTTGTTGACAAGGTTCAGCTCAGCCCCTACCAAAAGACATTGGAATGGGATCAAACAAATAGTTTGATACCTTCGGGGAACTACTGATTTATAATTATTTTATTCTAACAACTCGAAACAAGATTTGTTTGGTTATACAGATGCAGATTATTTATCCGATCTACATAAAGCTAAATCTCAAACTGGATATGTATTCCTAAATGGAGGCACCGCAATATCATGACGTTCTCAAAACAAACACTTGTTGCAACATCATCAAATCATGCCGAAGTGATTGCATTACATGAAGCTACTCGGGAATGATTTTAGTTAAGATCAATGATACAAATCATTATTGATTCTTGTAGACTAGAACGCTATAAAAGCGTAACAACTATCTATGAAGATAATACAGCTTACATAATACAATTGAAAGAAGAGTATCAAAAATGACAGAACAAAACATAAATGCTGACGAGGCGCTAAAGCTATAAACGGTCTTAACGGTCATAAGTTTGATGGAAAAGAATGGTATATTGGTAAGGCTCAGAAAAAGACTGAAAGGGAATAGGAACTGAAACAACGGTTTGAACAAACCATGAATGAGACTGTAGACAAATCACGAGGGCCAAACTTGTACATAAAAGATTTAGATGATACAGTTTCAGATGAAAACCTCAGATTTTTCTCATATACTCAAGATATCGTAAAAGACAACCAGATTAAAATGAGATACGTTCAATCAACAACTCTGCTGATCTTTATACCAAAGCACTGCTAACTGCTATTTTCAGAACACACGTTCATAATATTGGCATGAGGCATGTTCAGAAGATGTAACAACTCAGGCGTTGCCTACTTGAGGGGGAGTCAACTTTATGCTGCACTCTTTTTCCCTTAGCTAAAGTTTTATCCCAATGAGTTTTCTTTAGCAAGGTTTTTAACGAGGCAGTACTAGTTATTCTCTAATAAAATTGTCATCCAAGGGGGAGTGTTATAAAATATCTAGATTGTGTTATAAAATATCTAGATTGGATGTTAATTTTATTATTATTATATTTCTTGCATAGTAATATTTTATACAATAAATAGACATGTATGGTAACCATTTAAGGTGCACCATTTCTCTTGAAATATCAATATCAATATTTCTTCTCTCCTTCTTCTCTCTTTTTCTCTCTTTGTTCTTATAACCATTAAAGGTAGTTATAAGCCTACTGAATTATAACAGCTTTTAGTTAGAGGTACATATTCATATAATTTTGTTACATTTATTATTGATGTATGACTACACAGAATATATATAGTGACCGGAAGCATTTACAATTTCATTATAACAAGGTTCGGATCGGCCCGCGGATGCGGCGGGCTCTTTCGGGTTACATACTCATATTTATCGTAGCGTTATATATTTACTTAATCAAAAACGCGTTCACACGGGTGTGTTATGTTTGAAAGATAGCCCGAAACATTTAGCGTTTTTTAAAAAGTGTCCGTTTCACCTACAGCAAGCTGCGTTGGGTTCGTAGAATTATTTCGAGTTGAAAGGTGGCGGTGGAAAATTTTAACTCGGGTCGAAGAGACATATACAGCCTGGTAAAAAATTGGGTGGTGTTAGTTACTATTTTGGCAATAAATTAAGTATTTTATGTTCTACACCCCTGAAAAATTGGAAAGTTAGATAAGTTGAAGGAGTCAGATGTAAATTGGGGGGATGTTTGTGGTTTTGGAGTAGTCAAACGACACATATGTCCACTTCTAGTAGTAAAAGTATAATATAATATAATATAATATAATATAATATAATATAATATAATTTAATATAATATAATATAATATAATATAATATAATATAATATAATATAATATAATATAATATAATATAATATAATATAATATTATATTATATTATAATATAAATATAAATATAAATATAAATATAAATATAAATAATAATAATAATAATGTCGTTTGTGCTCACAAGGTGTTTGTTAAAAGTCCCCTATGAGTTTTTTCTTGGCTTCATGGTTATAATTTTATTGGTGTATGGGGATTTTGTCTCTGTCATTTTAGCTATGCACTACAACTAAAGGTTGTGTGCAGTTATGTCGCATGCCACAGTGAAGTTTCATTGTCCCTTTGTGGGTCTTAGTGGCTGTCAAAATGGGAGTGGAAATGGGCTTGTTAGAAGTTCTCTTATCAAGCATCTTAGTGATCGTCATTGTGGTATCGATGCGCGGGATATCACTCGACATTCTCTTACTTCTAATTTGGGTGTTTATACTGAGGCTGATGTTACTTTTAGGCGTATGGGGATTTGGTTATGTGGTGTTTGCTACAAAACACACACGGTACGTGCTAAGTGCCGTCATGGTAGGGGCCCGGATGTACCGCCCCCCGATGAGGGAAATGGTGTTGTTCGTTATGTGCTTCATAATTTTTCCAAGCCACTAGCTCCCTCTTCTCCTGCTCGACTTTGTATTGAGGATGGTTCGGTGCGTGATCATAACGATGGTTTTGACGTGGCTCTCCTGGATCAGTTGTTCTCTAAGGGGTTTCGCACGGTTAAGTCTATCCCTCCCAAGTGTCGTTTGGGGTTTTCTCGGGTTTTGAAAGGTGCTCTTGATAAGGTGATCTCTAAGCCTGATGACATTTCTAGTTGGGTCTCTTTGTTGGTGTTACCCCTTTGTACCCTTAAAACCTTTCGGCCACGGAGTTGTCGTGAGTCTAGGTCTTCGATAAAGCGTCGGCATCAGGAAGAGAATATTTCTCGTGCTATTTGCTCTTGGGGGACAGCGGGTGGGAGTTTACAGCTTGTGAGGGAGTATTTGTAGTGACCCGAACTTTTCCATGTTTATATATATTAATTGAGATTGATATTTACATGATTAAATTTTTCCAACATGTTAAGCAATCAAACTTGTTAAGACTAGATTAATTGAAATAGGTTTCATATAGACAATTGACCACCCAAGTTGACCGGTGATTCACGAACGTTAAAACTTGTAAAAAAAACTATATGATGACATATATATGGTTATATGTATAGTTAACATGATATTATGATAAGTAAACATATCATTAATTATATTAACAATGAACTACATATGTAAAAACAAGACTACTAACTTAATGATTTTGAAACGAGACATATATGTAACGTTTATCGTTGTAACGACATTTAATGTATATATATCATATTAAGAGATATTCGTACATCATAATATCATGATAATATAATAATTTAAAATCTCTTTTGATATTATAAACATTGGGTTAACAACATTTAACAAGATCGTTAACCTAAAGGTTTCAAAACAACACTTACATGTAACGACTAACGATGACTTAACGACTCAGTTAAAATGTATATACATGTAGTGTTTTAATATGTATTTATACACTTTTGAAAGACTTCAATACACTTATCAAAATACTTCTACTTAACAAAAATGCTTACAATTACATTCTCGTTCAGTTTCATCAACAATTCTACTCGTATGCACCCGTATTCGTACTCGTACAATACACAGCTTTTAGATGTATGTACTATTGGTATATACACTCCAATGATCAGCTCTTAGCAGCCCATGTGAGTCACCTAACACATGTGGGAACCATCATTTGGCAACTAGCATGAAATATCTCATAAGATTACAAAAATATGAGTAATCATTCATGACTTATTTACATGAAAACAAAATTACATATCCTTTATATCTAATCCATACACCAACGACCAAAAACACCTACAAACACTTTCATTCTTCAATTTTCTTCATCTAATTGAACTCTCTCAAGTTCTATCTTCAAGTTCTAAGTGTTCTTCATAAATTCCAAAAGTTCTAGTTTCATAAAATCAAGAATACTTTCAAGTTTGCTAGCTCACTTCCAATCTTGTAAGGTGATCATCCAACCTCAAGAAATCTTTGTTTCTTACAGTAGGTTATCATTCTAATACAAGGTAATAATCATATTCAAACTTTGGTTCAATTTCTATAACTATAACAATCTTATTTCAAGTGATGATCTTACTTGAACTTGTTTTCGTGTCATGATTTTGCTTCAAGAACTTTGAGCCATCCAAGGATCCATTGAAGCTAGATCCATTTTTCTCTTTTCCAGTAGGTTCATCCAAGGAACTTAAGGTAGTAATGATGTTCATAACATCATTCGATTCATACATATAAAGCTATCTTATTCGAAGGTTTAAACTTGTAATCACTAGAACATAGTTTAGTTAATTCTAAACTTGTTCGCAAACAAAAGTTAATCCTTCTAACTTGACTTTTAAAATCAACTAAACACATGTTCTATATCTATATGATATGCTAACTTAATGATTTAAAACCTGGAAACACGAAAAACACCGTAAAATCGGATTTACGCCGTCGTAGTAACACCGCGGGCTGTTTTGGGTTAGTTAATTAAAAACTATGATAAACTTTGATTTAAAAGTTGTTATTCTGAGAAAATGATTTTTATTATGAACATGAAACTATATCCAAAAATTATGGTTAAACTCAAAGTGGAAGTATGTTTTCTAAAATGGTCATCTAGACGTCGTTCTTTCGACTGAAATGACTACCTTTACAAAAACGACTTGTAACTTATTTTTCCGACTAGAAACCTATACTTTTTTTGTTTAGATTCATAAAATAGAGTTCAATATGAAACCATAGCAATTTGATTCACTCAAAACGGATTTAAAATGAAGAAGTTATGGGTAAAACAAGATTGGATAATTTTTCTCATTTTAGCTACGTGAAAATTGGTAACAAATCTATTCCAACCATAACTTAATCAACTTGTATTATATATTATGTAATCTTGAGATACCATAGACACGTATACAATGTTTCGACCTATCATGTCGACACATCTATATATATTTCGGAACAACCATAGACACTCTATATGTGAATGTTGGAGTTAGCTATACAGGGTTGAGGTTGATTCCAAAATATATATAGTTTGAGTTGTGATCAATACTGAGATACGTATACACTGGGTCGTGGATTGATTCAAGATAATATTTATCGATTTATTTCTGTACATCTAACTGTGGACAACTAGTTGTAGGTTACTAACGAGGACAGCTGACTTAATAAACTTAAAACATCAAAATATATTAAAAGTGTTGTAAATATATTTTGAACATACTTTGATATATATGTATATATTGTTATAGGTTCGTGAATCAACCAGTGGCCAAGTCTTACTTCCCGACGAAGTAAAAATCTGTGAAAGTGAGTTATAGTCCCACTTTTAAAATCTAATATTTTTGGGATGAGAATACATGCAGGTTTTATAAATGATTTACAAAATAGACACAAGTACGTGAAACTACATTCTATGGTTGAATTATCGAAATCGAATATGCCCCTTTTTATTAAGTCTGGTAATCTAAGAATTAGGGAACAGACACCCTAATTGACGCGAATCCTAAAGATAGATCTATTGGGCCTAACAAACCCCATCCAAAGTACCGGATGCTTTAGTACTTCGAAATTTATATCATATCCGAAGGGTGTCCCGGAATGATGGGGATATTCTTATATATGCATCTTGTTATTGTCGGTTACCAGGTGTTCACCATATGAATGATTTTTATCTCTATGTATGGGATGTGTATTGAAATATGAAATCTTGTGGTCTATTGTTACGATTTGATATATATAGGTTAAACCTATAACTCACCAACATTTTTGTTGACGTTTTAAGCATGTTTATTCTCAGGTGATTATTAAGAGCTTCCGCTGTCGCATACTTAAATAAGGACAAGATTTGGAGTCCATGCTTGTATGATATTGTGTAAAAACTGCATTCAAGGAACTTATTTTGTTGTAACATATTTGTATTGTAAACCATTATGTAATGGTCGTGTGTAAACAGGATATTTTAGATTATCATTATTTGATAATCTACGTAAAGCTTTTTAAACCTTTATTGATGAAATAAAGGTTATGGTTTGTTTAAAAATGAATGCAGTCTTTGAAAAACGTCTCATATAGAGGTCAAAACCTCGCAACGAAATCAATTAATATGGAACGTTTTTAATCAATAAGAACGGGACATTTCAGTTGGTATCAGAGCGTTGGTCTTAGAGAACCAGAAAATTTGCATTAGTGTGTCTTATCGAGTTTGTTAGGATGCATTAGTGAGTCTGGACTTCGACCGTGTTTTCTTTAAAAATGATTGCTTAACATTTTTGTTGGAAACTATATATTTTTAACATATGAATATTATGTGATATATTAATCTCTTAACGTGTTTGATATTATGTGATAGATGTCTACCTCTAGAACAAGTCCCATTGACTCACCTAATAATAATGAAGAGTCAAATGTAAATTGGAATGATTCGTGGACTGATTCACAAGTTCCCGAAGAGGAACCGGAAGAAGAGTCAGAACCGGAAGAAGAGTCGGAACCGGAAGAAGAATCGGAACCGGAAGAAGAAATAGAACCGGTGGGGGAAATAATAAAACGGTTAAGTAAAAGAGAATCCTCAACCAACCAACCAAGGTTAATTATGGTCAATGGTGTTTCCGCCAAGGAAGCAAAATATTGGGAGGATTACCAATTCTCCGATGAATCGGATTCCGACGAGAATTCCGATGATGTTATAGAAATTACCCCAACTGAATTTAAAAAGGCAAAAGAAAATAATAAGGGAAAGGGCATAAAAATAGAGAAATCTAATTCCAACCCCGATGAACTTTATATGTATCGTCAACCCCCGAAGTCCTTAAGTTGTAACAATGACCCGGGAACCTCTAAACCACCAGGTTTTTCTAAACCAATGTGGATAACGACGGCTCGTATTAGGGGAACATCATATATCCCTAGAAACTTGGCAAAACGAACCAAAACCGAACAAGAAGAAACGAGCGAGTCGGAATAAGATAGTTATATTCGTGTGGTGTAATATATGTAATATAGTGTGCTTATGCTTTATGATATTTGTAAAAATTGCTTGTATTAATAAGTATTTTTTTTTTATGAATCTAACTCTTGTCTATTTTACAGTTTAAAAACACAAAATGGATAGACAACCCAATATTTTAAGAGACCTACCCGGAGACATGATTGATGAAATCTTGTCTAGAGTCGGCCAGAATTCTTCGGCACAACTATTTAAGGCGAGATCAGTTTGTAAGACATTCGAAGAACGTTCCAAGAATGTCTTGGTTTATAAGTGACTTTCGTTTGAAAGATGGGGGATATCACATTGGGAAACCCATAAGTTACGATGTGTTTACTTTGACGCATATATTGCGGGGAACCCAAATGCTATTTTACGCAACGGGTTAAGAAATTATTTTGACTCAATATATCCGAATATTGGACTTCGTGATTTAGAAAAAGCGGCTAACATGCAACATAAAGAAGCATGTTATGCTTACGGATTAGTAATGTTCGCTTCTCACCAAAGTGAGAACAAGAACATCGGGCTACAACTATTAAACAAAACGTTTCCACAAGTGACGGAGTCGGTAATTGGGGTAAGAAATGAGGTTTTTAGATTATTACGGGACTGTTGGACATTACGTAACCCTCGTCCCTTTGATGACGTTACAACACGCTGTCTTATCAACGGCCATAACGGTTATGTTGCACAAGACCAAGGATGGGAAGTAGTCCTAGTAAAACCAGAATGCATGACTTGTTTCTGGACGTATGAATTACGTGTCTTTATTGCCTTTGCTGAACGACTTGTGTACTAGCTAGAATTGTCTTCACAACTATCTTGTATCAAAGTTATTGTGTGCTATATTTCATGCTTTATGTAAAATAAGCGGTATTGTAAGTTTGTAAAATATTGTATAAAAGTTTGAACGCGAAATATTATTATAATCAGTTTTTCATATAGAATTGTAGTAGTTGAATTGTATATTAGCTACTAAGTATGAACTTAACGGGTAGGTACTACCCGAATTTAAACTTATAAAACGCTAATATGAAGAAAAAGCTTTTATAAATGAGTTCATATTATGCTACGAAATACTATTAACTACTCTTAATATTCTGTATGATTAACTTGTTCCATTTAACTATTTTGAAGGAAATGGCACCGACTACTCGACACACCGTGAATATGAATGAAGAGGAATTCCGTACTTTTCTAGCTTCAAACATAGCCGCAGTACAGGCTGCGCTACATACCAACAATAACCTTGGATCTAGCAGTACAGGAAATCGTGTAGGATGCACCTACAAAGAATTCACTGCCTGCAAACCTTTGGAATTTGATGGAACCGAAGGACCGATCGGATTGAAACGGTGGACCGAGAAGGTTGAATCGGTGTTTGCCATAAGTAAGTGTACTGAAGAGGACAAAGTGAAGTACGCTACGCATACCTTCACAGGTTCTGCGTTAACATGGTGGAATACCTATCTAGAGCAAGTGGGACAAGATGATGCGTACGCACTACCGTGGTCAGCATTCAAGCACTTGATGAACGAGAAGTACCGTCCCAGAACCGAGGTCAATAAGCTCAAGACAGAACTTAGAGGGTTACGAACCCAAGGATTTGATATTACCACGTACGAAAGACGATTCACAGAATTGTGCCTATTGTGTCCGGGAGCATTCGAAGATGAGGAAGAGAAGATCGACGCGTTTGTGAAAGGATTACCGGAAAGAATCCAAGAAGATATAAGTTCACACGAGCCCGCCTCCATACAACAGGCATGTAGAATGGCTCACAAACTAGTGAACCAGATTGAAGAAAGAATTAAAGAACAGACTGCTGAAGAGGCCAATGTGAAGCAAGTCAAAAGAAAGTGGGAGGAAAACGGTGATAAGAATCACCAATACAACAACAACAGCAATTACAACAATAATCGCAACAATTATCCCAACAATCGCAACATCAATCGCAACTACAACAAACGGCCCAACAACAACAACAACAACAGCAACTACAACAATCATCCCAACAACAATAATAACCGCAACAACAACAACAATCAGAAGCAACTATGCCAAAGGTGTGAAAAGAATCACTCGGGGTTCTGCACCAAATTTTGCAACAAGTGTAAAAGAAATGGTCATAGCGCGGCGAAGTGTGAGGTCTACGGACCAGGGGTTAATAGAACGAAAGGAACAAATGGTGTCGGAACGAGTAATGGCGGAGCAAGTAGTGTCGGAGCAAGTTATTCCAATGTAGTTTGTTATAAATGTGGAAAACCAGGCCACATTATTAGAAATTGCCCGAACCAGGAGAACACGAATGGACAAGGCCGTGGAAGAGTTTTCAATATTAATGCGGTAGAGGCACAGGAAGACCCGGAGCTTGTTACGGGTACGTTTCTTATTGACAATAAATCTGCTTACGTTTTATTTGATTCGGGTGCGGATAGAAGCTATATGAGTAGAGATTTTTGTGCTAAATTAAGTTGTCCATTGACGCCTTTGGATAGTAAATTTTTACTCGAATTAGCAAATGGTAAATTAATTTCAGCAGATAATATATGTCGGAATCGAGAAATTAAACTGGTTAGCGAAACATTTAAGATTGATTTGATACCAGTAGAGTTAGGGAGTTTTGATGTGATAATCGGTATGGACTGGTTGAAAGAAGTGAAAGCGGAGATCGTTTGTTACAAAAATGCAATTCGCATTATACGAGAAAAAGGAAAACCCTTAATGGTGTACGGAGAAAAGGGCAACACGAAGCTACATCTTATTAGTAATTTGAAGGCACAAAAACTAATAAGAAAAGGTTGCTATGCTGTTCTAGCACACGTCGAGAAAGTACAAACTGAAGAAAAGAGCATCAATGATGTTCCCATTGCAAAAGAATTTCCCGATGTATTTCCGAAAGAATTACCGGGATTACCCCCACATCGATCCGTTGAATTTCAAATAGATCTTGTACCAGGAGCTGCACCAATAGCTCGTGCTCCTTACAGACTCGCACCCAGCGAGATGAAAGAACTGCAAAGCCAATTACAAGAACTTTTAGAGCGTGGTTTCATTCGACCAAGCACATCACCGTGGGGAGCTCCTGTTTTGTTTGTCAAGAAGAAAGATGGTACATTCAGGTTGTGTATCGACTACCGAGAGTTGAACAAACTTACCATCAAGAACCGCTACCCACTACCGAGAATCGACGACTTATTTGATCAACTACAAGGCTCGTCTGTTTATTCAAAGATTGACTTACGTTCCGGGTATCATCAAATGCGGGTGAAAGAAGATGATATTCCAAAGACTGCTTTCAGAACACGTTACGGTCATTACGAGTTTATGGTCATGCCGTTTGGTTTAACTAATGCACCAGCTGTGTTCATGGACCTTATGAACCGAGTATGTGGACCATACCTTGACAAGTTTGTCATTGTTTTCATTGATGACATACTTATTTACTCAAAGAATGACCAAGAACACGGTGAACATTTGAGAAAGGTGTTAGAAGTATTGAGGAAGGAAGAATTGTACGCTAAGTTTTCAAAGTGTGCATTTTGGTTGGAAGAAGTTCAATTCCTCGGTCACATAGTGAACAAAGAAGGTATTAAGGTGGATCCGGCAAAGATAGAAACTGTTGAAAAGTGGGAAACCCCGAAAACTCCGAAACACATACGCCAGTTTTTAGGACTAGCTGGTTACTACAGAAGGTTCATCCAAGACTTTTCCAGAATAGCAAAACCCTTGACTGCATTAACGCATAAAGGGAAGAAATTTGAATGGAATGATGAACAAGAGAAAGCGTTTCAGTTATTGAAGAAAAAGCTAACTACGGCACCTATATTGTCATTGCCTGAAGGGAATGATGATTTTGTGATTTATTGTGACGCATCAAAGCAAGGTCTCGGTTGTGTATTAATGCAACGAACGAAGGTGATTGCTTATGCGTCTAGACAATTGAAGATTCACGAACAAAATTATACGACGCATGATTTGGAATTAGGCGCGGTTGTTTTTGCATTAAAGACTTGGAGGCACTACTTATATGGGGTCAAAAGTATTATATATACCGACCACAAAAGTCTTCAACACATATTTAATCAGAAACAACTGAATATGAGGCAGCGTAGGTGGATTGAATTATTGAATGATTACGATTTTGAGATTCGTTACCACCCGGGGAAGGCAAATGTGGTAGCCGATGCCTTGAGCAGGAAGGACAGAGAACCCATTCGAGTAAAATCTATGAATATAATGATTCATAATAACATTACTACTCAAATAAAGGAGGCGCAACAAGGAGTTTTAAAAGAGGGAAATTTAAAGGATGAAATACCCAAAGGATCGGAGAAGCATCTTAATATTCGGGAAGACGGAACCCGATATAGGGCTGAAAGGATTTGGGTACCAAAATTTGGAGATATGAGAGAAATGGTACTTAGAGAAGCTCATAAAACCAGATACTCAATACATCCTGGAACGGGGAAGATGTACAAGGATCTCAAGAAACATTTTTGGTGGCCGGGTATGAAAGCCGATGTTGCTAAATACGTAGGAGAATGTTTGACGTGTTCTAAGGTTAAAGCTGAGCATCAGAAACCATCAGGTCTACTTCAACAACCCGAAATCCCGGAATGGAAATGGGAAAACATTACCATGGATTTCATCACTAAATTGCCAAGGACTGCAAGTGGTTTTGATACTATTTGGGTAATAGTTGATCGTCTCACCAAATCAACACACTTCCTACCAATAAGAGAAGATGACAAGATAGAGAAGTTAGCACGACTGTATTTGAAGGAAGTCGTCTCCAGACATGGAATACCAATCTCTATTATCTCTGATAGGGATGGCAGATTTATTTCAAGATTCTGGCAGACATTACAGCAAGCATTAGGAACTCGTCTAGACATGAGTACTGCCTATCATCCACAAACTGATGGGCAGAGCGAAAGGACGATACAAACGCTTGAAGACATGCTACGAGCATGTGTTATTGATTTCGGAAACAGTTGGGATCGACATCTACCGTTAGCAGAATTTTCCTACAACAACAGCTACCATTCAAGCATTGAGATGGCGCCGTTTGAAGCACTTTATGGTAGAAAGTGCAGGTCTCCGATTTGTTGGAGTGAGGTGGGGGATAGACAGATTACGGGTCCGGAGATTATACAAGAAACTACCGAGAAGATCATCCAAATTCAACAACGGTTGAAAACCGCCCAAAGTCGACAAAAGAGCTACGCTGACATTAAAAGAAAAGATATAGAATTTGAAATTGGAGAGATGGTCATGCTTAAAGTTTCACCTTGGAAAGGCGTTGTTCGATTTGGTAAACGAGGGAAATTAAATCCAAGGTATATTGGACCATTCAAGATTATTGATCGTGTCGGACCAGTAGCTTACCGACTTGATTTACCTCAACAACTCGCGGCTGTACATAACACTTTCCACGTCTCGAATTTGAAGAAATGTTTTGCTAAAGAAGATCTCACTATTCCGTTAGATGAAATCCAAATCAACGAAAAACTCCAATTCATCGAAGAACCCGTCGAAATAATGGATCGTGAGGTTAAAAGACTTAAGCAAAACAAGATACCAATTGTTAAGGTTCGATGGAATGCTCGTAGAGGACCCGAGTTCACCTGGGAGCGTGAAGATCAGATGAAGAAGAAATACCCGCATCTATTTCCAGAAGATTCGTCAACACCTTCAACAGCTTAAAATTTCGGGACGAAATTTATTTAACGGGTAGGTACTGTAGTGACCCGAACTTTTCCATGTTTATATATATTAATTGAGATTGATATTTACATGATTAAATTTTTCCAACATGTTAAGCAATCAAACTTGTTAAGACTAGATTAATTGAAATAGGTTTCATATAGACAATTGACCACCCAAGTTGACCGGTGATTCACGAACGTTAAAACTTGTAAAAAAAACTATATGATGACATATATATGGTTATATGTATAGTTAACATGATATTATGATAAGTAAACATATCATTAATTATATTAACAATGAACTACATATGTAAAAACAAGACTACTAACTTAATGATTTTGAAACGAGACATATATGTAACGTTTATCGTTGTAACGACATTTAATGTATATATATCATATTAAGAGATATTCGTACATCATAATATCATGATAATATAATAATTTAAAATCTCTTTTGATATTATAAACATTGGGTTAACAACATTTAACAAGATCGTTAACCTAAAGGTTTCAAAACAACACTTACATGTAACGACTAACGATGACTTAACGACTCAGTTAAAATGTATATACATGTAGTGTTTTAATATGTATTTATACACTTTTGAAAGACTTCAATACACTTATCAAAATACTTCTACTTAACAAAAATGCTTACAATTACATTCTCGTTCAGTTTCATCAACAATTCTACTCGTATGCACCCGTATTCGTACTCGTACAATACACAGCTTTTAGATGTATGTACTATTGGTATATACACTCCAATGATCAGCTCTTAGCAGCCCATGTGAGTCACCTAACACATGTGGGAACCATCATTTGGCAACTAGCATGAAATATCTCATAAGATTACAAAAATATGAGTAATCATTCATGACTTATTTACATGAAAACAAAATTACATATCCTTTATATCTAATCCATACACCAACGACCAAAAACACCTACAAACACTTTCATTCTTCAATTTTCTTCATCTAATTGAACTCTCTCAAGTTCTATCTTCAAGTTCTAAGTGTTCTTCATAAATTCCAAAAGTTCTAGTTTCATAAAATCAAGAATACTTTCAAGTTTGCTAGCTCACTTCCAATCTTGTAAGGTGATCATCCAACCTCAAGAAATCTTTGTTTCTTACAGTAGGTTATCATTCTAATACAAGGTAATAATCATATTCAAACTTTGGTTCAATTTCTATAACTATAACAATCTTATTTCAAGTGATGATCTTACTTGAACTTGTTTTCGTGTCATGATTTTGCTTCAAGAACTTTGAGCCATCCAAGGATCCATTGAAGCTAGATCCATTTTTCTCTTTTCCAGTAGGTTCATCCAAGGAACTTAAGGTAGTAATGATGTTCATAACATCATTCGATTCATACATATAAAGCTATCTTATTCGAAGGTTTAAACTTGTAATCACTAGAACATAGTTTAGTTAATTCTAAACTTGTTCGCAAACAAAAGTTAATCCTTCTAACTTGACTTTTAAAATCAACTAAACACATGTTCTATATCTATATGATATGCTAACTTAATGATTTAAAACCTGGAAACACGAAAAACACCGTAAAACCGGATTTACGCCGTCGTAGTAACACCGCGGGCTGTTTTGGGTTAGTTAATTAAAAACTATGATAAACTTTGATTTAAAAGTTGTTATTCTGAGAAAATGATTTTTATTATGAACATGAAACTATATCCAAAAATTATGGTTAAACTCAAAGTGGAAGTATGTTTTCTAAAATGGTCATCTAGACGTCGTTCTTTCGACTGAAATGACTACCTTTACAAAAACGACTTGTAACTTATTTTTCCGACTAGAAACCTATACTTTTTTTGTTTAGATTCATAAAATAGAGTTCAATATGAAACCATAGCAATTTGATTCACTCAAAACGGATTTAAAATGAAGAAGTTATGGGTAAAACAAGATTGGATAATTTTTCTCATTTTAGCTACGTGAAAATTGGTAACAAATCTATTCCAACCATAACTTAATCAACTTGTATTATATATTATGTAATCTTGAGATACCATAGACACGTATACAATGTTTCGACCTATCATGTCGACACATCTATATATATTTCGGAACAACCATAGACACTCTATATGTGAATGTTGGAGTTAGCTATACAGGGTTGAGGTTGATTCCAAAATATATATAGTTTGAGTTGTGATCAATACTGAGATACGTATACACTGGGTCGTGGATTGATTCAAGATAATATTTATCGATTTATTTCTGTACATCTAACTGTGGACAACTAGTTGTAGGTTACTAACGAGGACAGCTGACTTAATAAACTTAAAACATCAAAATATATTAAAAGTGTTGTAAATATATTTTGAACATACTTTGATATATATGTATATATTGTTATAGGTTCGTGAATCAACCAGTGGCCAAGTCTTACTTCCCGACGAAGTAAAAATCTGTGAAAGTGAGTTATAGTCCCACTTTTAAAATCTAATATTTTTGGGATGAGAATACATGCAGGTTTTATAAATGATTTACAAAATAGACACAAGTACGTGAAACTACATTCTATGGTTGAATTATCGAAATCGAATATGCCCCTTTTTATTAAGTCTGGTAATCTAAGAATTAGGGAACAGACACCCTAATTGACGCGAATCCTAAAGATAGATCTATTGGGCCTAACAAACCCCATCCAAAGTACCGGATGCTTTAGTACTTCGAAATTTATATCATATCCGAAGGGTGTCCCGGAATGATGGGGATATTCTTATATATGCATCTTGTTATTGTCGGTTACCAGGTGTTCACCATATGAATGATTTTTATCTCTATGTATGGGATGTGTATTGAAATATGAAATCTTGTGGTCTATTGTTACGATTTGATATATATAGGTTAAACCTATAACTCACCAACATTTTTGTTGACGTTTTAAGCATGTTTATTCTCAGGTGATTATTAAGAGCTTCCGCTGTCGCATACTTAAATAAGGACAAGATTTGGAGTCCATGCTTGTATGATATTGTGTAAAAACTGCATTCAAGGAACTTATTTTGTTGTAACATATTTGTATTGTAAACCATTATGTAATGGTCGTGTGTAAACAGGATATTTTAGATTATCATTATTTGATAATCTACGTAAAGCTTTTTAAACCTTTATTGATGAAATAAAGGTTATGGTTTGTTTAAAAATGAATGCAGTCTTTGAAAAACGTCTCATATAGAGGTCAAAACCTCGCAACGAAATCAATTAATATGGAACGTTTTTAATCAATAAGAACGGGACATTTCAGTATTTGGCAGAGGATTCTCCTATGTTGTCAGTGGTTGATGATGAGGTCCTTGATTTGGAAGAGCGTAATATTAAGCAGTGTCGTAGGAAGATTTGTGATGGCCATTACACCGCTGCAGCTCGTGTTCTTTCTTCATCAGGCATTGCTCCTTATAATGACGCCACACTGGCGGACTTGCTGTCTAAGCACCCTTCTTCTATCGCTCCATCCTTGCCTGATATGACGGTTGATCACCTTCACCTCGTTACGACTTCTGCTGTTGTTTTGGGCCAGATTAAAAGTTTTCCTCGGGGCACTTCATGTGGTAGGGATGGTTTACGTGCAAAACACCTTATGGATTGCTTGAATGGTGCTGCTGTGGCAGTCTCGGATGAGTTGGTTGGCTCTATTACTGGAGTCGTTAATCTCTTTCTAGCTGGAAGGTGCCCTATGGAATTAGGAGAGTATATTGCTAGTGCTCCCCTCACACCGCTTGTCAAGCCCGGCGGTGGTCATCGTCCTATAGCTGTGGGTACTGTTTGGCGACGTCTTGTTTCGAAGGTTGGCGCTGCTATGGTTGGCCAGTCTTTGGGAAGTTACTTCGATGGTCTTCAGTTTGGTGTTGGTGTTTCTTCAGGTGGTGAGGCTATTCTTCATGCTGTGAATCGGCTGATTGAGGATCGTGGCTCTGATGTTGGCCTCTCTATGTTATTAGTTGATTTTCAAAATGTCTTCAATCTAGTTGATCGTACGGTCATGTTACGTGAAGTTCGCCGCCTTTGTCCGAGCCTTTCTCGGTGGGTTGAATTTTGCTACTCTAATCCAGCCAGATTGTATTATGGGAACCACACATTATGGTCTTCTCAGGGGGTGCAACAGGGTGATCCCCTTGGTCCGCTGCTTTTTGCTTTGGTCCTACAACCCTTGGTTTCTAAAATCAGAGATAATTTTGAGGTTTGTCTTCAGGCGTGGTATTTGGATGATGGTACTATTATTGGGGACACTTTGGTGGTGGGGAAGGTTTTGCATTTGATTATGGAGGATGGGCCTCGTTTTGGGCTGCATCTCAACGTTGAAAAAACAGAAATTTTCTGGCCTACGGAGGACCCTCGCAGCAGGCAAGTAGGTGTCTTTCCTCCTAATATTGCTCGGCCTTTAAATGGTGTTAAGTTGCTTGGGGCCCCCGCAAGTTCCGATCCTGGTTTTAGTAGTGAACTGGTGATGCAAAGGGTGACCAAGTCCATTGCGCTTATGGATAAGGTTGCTAAGCTTGATGATCCTCAGTGTGAGTTGTTGTTGCTTAGGGCATGTACGGGAGTTTCTAAACTCTACTTTTCCTTGCTTACTTGTCCTCCTAGTATATTTGAGGCGGCTCAACGCGCTTTCGATGGAGCCCTTCGATCTTCCTTGGAGCATATTGTTACTGCTTCAGGGCCTGGGTTTGGTGATTGGCAGTGGCGGCTTGCCACCTTGCCATTTGCATTTGGAGGGCTTGGTGTTTATTCTGCGGGAGATGTTTGTCATTATGCTTTTCTGGCTTCTCGATTACAGTCTGCTGGATTGCAGACCAAGCTACTACGTCATGCGAGTATTGTTGGTCTTGGTCGTGCTTTTGAAGATGCATTGGGTCTGTTTAATAAAACAGTTGGGTTTGATATTTTAGGTAATCCGAGTGACGTCGCTGCCCCAATACTCATGAAGAAATTGACAGATGTTTATTTCACAAAGGTTACCGCTTCTGCAGAATCCACTTTTTCGTTATCTCCCCGACAATCGGCCTTATGGAAATCACAGCAGAGTGATCACACCTCTGCTTGGCTAAGGGCAGTCCCTATTTTGGGGTTGGGTCAGACGATGAACGCAAAGACTTACCGATGTGTGTTGTGCTACCGGTTAGGTGTTCCATTGTTCTCTATCTCGACGGCATGCTCTGCCTGTTCAAGGGTTTTTACTGGGGATATTTTCGGGGATCACGCGGTGTCTTGTGCTGGTATGGTGTGTAGTGACCCGAACTTTTCCATGCTTATATATATTCATTGAGATTGATATTTACATGATTAAATGTTTCCAACATGTTAAGCAATCAAACTTGTTAAGACTTGATTAATTGAAATAGGTTTCATATAGACAATTGACCACCCAAGTTGACCGGTGATTCACGAACGTTAAAACTTGTAAAAACTATATGATGACATATATATGGTTATATATATAGTTAACATGATATTATGATAAGTAAACATATCATTAATTATATTAACAATGAACTACATATGTAAAAACAAGACTACTAACTTAATGATTTTGAAACGAGACATATATGTAACGATTATCGTTGTAAAGACATTTAATGTATATATATCATATTAAGAGATATTCGTACATCATAATATCATGATAATATAATAATTTAAAATCTCTTTTGATATTATAAACATTGGGTTAACAACATTTAACAAGATCGTTAACCTAAAGGTTTCAAAACAACATTTACATGTAACGACTAACGATGACTTAACGACTCAGTTAAAATGTATATACATGTAGTGTTTTAATATGTATTCATACACTTTTGAAAGACTTCAAGACACTTATCAAAATACTTCTACTTAACAAAAATGCTTACAATTACATCCTCGTTCAGTTTCATCAACAATTCTACTCGTATGCACCCGTATTCGTACTCGTACAATACACAGCTTTTAGATGTATGTACTATTGGTATATACACTCCAATGATCAGCTCTTAGCAGCCCATGTGAGTCACCTAACACATGTGGGAACCATCATTTGGCAACTAGCATGAAATATCTCATAAAATTACAAAAATATGAGTAATCATTCATGACTTATTTACATGAAAACAAAATTACATATCCTTTATATCTAATCCATACACCAACGACCAAAAACACCTACAAACACTTTCATTCTTCGTTTTTCTTCATCTAATTGATCTCTCTCAAGTTCTATCTTCAAGTTCTAAGTGTTCTTCATAAATTCCAAAAGTTCTAGTTTCATAAAATCAAGAATACTTTCAAGTTTGCTAGCTCACTTCCAATCTTGTAAGGTGATCATCCAACCTCAAGAAATCTTTGTTTCTTACAGTAGGTTATCATTCTAATACAAGGTAATAATCATATTCAAACTTTGGTTCAATTTCTATAACTATAACAATCTTATTTCAAGTAATGATCTTACTTGAACTTGTTTTCGTGTCATGATTCTACTTCAAGAACTTCGAGCCATCCAAGGATCCATTGAAGCTAGATCCATTTTTCTCTTTTCCAGTAGGTTTATCCAAGGAACTTAAGGATTCATACATATAAAGCTATCTTATTCGAAGGTTTAAACTTGTAATCACTAGAACATAGTTTAGTTAATTCTAAACTTGTTCGCAAACAAAAGTTAATCCTTCTAACTTGACTTTTAAAATCAACTAAACACATGTTCTATATCTATATGATATGCTAACTTAATGATTTAAAACCTGGAAACACGAAAAACACCGTAAAACCGGATTTACGCCGTCGTAGTAACACCGCGGGCTGTTTTGGGCTAGTTAATTAAAAACTATGATAAACTTTGATTTAAAAGTTGTTATTCTGAGAAAATGATTTTTATTATGAACATGAAACTATATCCAAAAATTATGGTTAAACTCAAAGTGGAAGTATGTTTTCTAAAATGGTCATCTAGACGTCGTTCTTTCGACTGAAATGACTACCTTTACAAAAATGACTTGTAACTTATTTTTCTGACTATAAACCTATACTTTTTCTGTTTAGATTCATAAAATAGAGTTCAATATGAAACCATAGCAATTTGATTCACTCAAAACGGATTTAAAATGAAGAAGTTATGGGTAAAACAAGATTGGATAATTTTTCTCATTTTAGCTACGTAAAAATTGGTAACAAATCTATTCCAACCATAACTTAATCAACTTGTATTGTATATTATGTAATCTTGAGATACCATAGACACGTATACAATGTTTCGACCTATCATGTCGACACATCTATATATATTTCGGAACAACCATAGACACTCTATATGTGAATGTTGGAGTTAGCTATACAGGGTTGAGGTTGATTCCAAAATATATATAGTTTGAGTTGTGATCAATACTGAGATACGTATACACTGGGTCGTGGATTGATTCAAGATAATATTTATCGATTTATTTCTGTACATCTAACTGTGGACAACTAGTTGTAGGTTACTAACGAGGACAGCTGACTTAATAAACTTAAAACATCAAAATATATTAAAAGTGTTGTAAATATATTTTTTGAACATACTTTGATATACATGTATATATTGTTATAGGTTCGTGAATCAACCAGTGGCCAAGTCTTACTTCCCGACGAAGTAAAAATCTGTGAAAGTGAGTTATAGTCCCACTTTTAAAATCTAATATTTTTGGGATGAGAATACATGCAGGTTTTATAAATGATTTACAAAATAGACACGAGTACGTGAAACTACATTCTATGGTTGAATTATCGAAATCGAATATGCCCCTTTTTATTAAGTCTGGTAATCTAAGAATTAGGGAACAGACACCCTAATTGACGCGAATCCTAAAGATAGATCTATTGGGCTTAACAAACCCCATCCAAAGTACCGGATGCTTTAGTACTTCGAAATTTATATCATATCCGAAGGGTGTCCCGGAATGATGGGGATATTCTTATATATGCATCTTGTTAATGTCGGTTACCAGGTGTTCACCATATGTGTAACATCCCGTGATTTTCCGTTAAATTTATTTTAACACCGTCTTTTTTTTTATATAATATCTTTCGTTATTCAAATTTGTATCTTTCGTTAACTAACGTTCATAATATTCTCGTTATCTAATTATAAAGTCATCCGTTACTCGAACGTTTTTAAGATATTCGTTGGGTTAATTCCCGCACCCGCTTTGAAACTCGAGGGACCGAGATTGCCAAATGGGCAAACTTGTTGACTAGGTCAACTAGTCAACCCACTTACCACACCCATTCATTTCATCTCCACCTCCCACCTTCATCCTCCTCTTTCTCTCTACTTCCCATTTTTGAACTCAAAACCCTCAAACATAAAATCATCATCTAAATCCGATTGGAGAAGCAAACATCAAAACAAATTGTACTTTTGGAATCCTCGTTTCATCCTCTTCGATTTGATACTAGTCTCATGGCATGGGGTAAGAATTTCTCATGAAACCCTAACTTGTTAAATTCGTTTTTAGACTTGTCAAGTGGTTAATTAGTGTCTATGGCTCGTAGGGATGTCGTGTATGTAATTTGTATGCTCGTTCTTCGTGTTTTGAAAATATGACATGAACACCCAAATGGGTCTAGCTTAATCTTGAGTTTTGGTTGCTCAAATGATGTTATAAGATAAAGTGTATGTGTTAAAAGTGTTAGTTACTTCATTAGCTTCGTTTTGATATGTTGGATGATGATAAACTAGCTCAATAACATGAAATGTGTTTTTGGTGAATCGATTATCGTTTTGGTAGGAACTTGATGCGGTTGAATGCTAGTTGAGACACTTGTTTGAATGTATGCTAGTTAACTAGTTAAATTGTATGCGTAAATAGCTTCGAAATGGTGTGATGTATGCTAGCGTTTGATTAGTGAATCATAAGTCTCATTTGTGTCGAAATTGATTTTGAAACGATAACGTGGCTAGTGATTTTGACGTAGTGAATGTTTATTGAAACTTGGAATATGCGTCTAGTTGCAATGTATGCGTTATTACCTTCGAAACGGCATAACATACATGTAAATTGGTTGCCCGAATCATAAAATGCGTTTTTGGAACTTGAACTTTGATTATGAATGTTTAATTGTGGTTTTTGGTTGTTATAAGTGGAAGTTTGATTGATGATATGTGTTTAGTTGCATTCCTCGTCAAAATACCTTTCCAACGATGTATGATAGGCGTTATAAGTGTTTGCGGGTCAAGAGTTGTGTTAGAATTGGTTTTGGCTCGTGCATAGTTTGAAAGACAGAAAAATAGCTGAACTACAGGTCGCGCGGCGCGCACCCTACCCCGCGCGGCGCGCCAAATGGCCTGGACAGATTCTGACCTCCATGTCCCTTTTAACGTGAAATGTTTGACTAGCTACCGACCTCCGATTCACATGAAACTTGTTTTAATATACTTGTATACGAATAATTAGCATGGAAAATTTGTCCGGGACCCGACCCGAACATGTTGACTTTTTCGTTGACTTTGACCCGACCAAGTTTGACTTTTTGTCAAACTTAACCAAATACTTATGCAACCTTTCTAACATGATTAATTACTTGTAACTTGCATGAAACTTGACTAGTTGATTCACATGTTAATATAATCGAGTCGTAACGAGCCATAGGACTAATTGAACATCTTTGACCCTTCGTGACTATCGTTATTGATACAACCTACTTGTTTAGGTCGAGATTAGCTTTGTCTTTGCACGCGTTTACTCGTTGAAGTACTTTATTAACTCTTGCGCTCAAGGTGAGATCATAGTCCCACCTTTTCAACAACTTTTATACTTTTAAATCGTGGGCTGAGAAAACATATACTTTGTTACATCTTGTACTACTTACTTTTATGTTTTGAACACAAGTGTGAAAACAAACATTCCACGTGCGAGTTAGAACAAAAATGCCTCAATTCGATTATCATTAGTTACACTTGCAGGGTGTAAGCGAGAACTTATATTGTGTGGCCATACGGGTTTAACAAACCCTCATTCGGACGGTTCGCTACCGTTATGCGGATGAAATATATTTTTGTGTTTTAGTGCGGGTTCTAGCACTGTGTGATGGGGTAACGTTGGTTAAGTTTTGATAATTGAGTGCTCGCGTATAACAACACTTTTGGAATGCAAATGATTTGGATAATCTACGTTATGGAAATACAAAATCTTGTGGTTCAAAAACAACGTTTAATACTTACTAAACCTATGATTTCACCAACGTTTTCGTTGACAGATTCTTCTATGTTTTCTCAGGTTTTGAATGCTTAGTGATACATGCTTCCGCACTCTTTTGATACTTGCTTGGATGTCGAGTATACATGCATTTTGGAGCATCTTTTGAACTTATTTAAACTGGGTCGCATAGTTTTCATTTGTACTTAACGTTGTAACTTAACTTGTGGTCAATTATCTTTGTAAACTTTGAAATAATCTTTACACTTGAATGGATGCGACATATTTTGGGTCAAACGTCTGTTTTAAAGACTTATGACCAGGTAATGGGACCTACGTAGTCGACGCCGTCACTTGACGATTTGTCGAGGTCGCTACAAGTGGTATCAGAGCCTTGGTTGTAGGGATTTAGAGTTCATTTGTGTTCACCCCGAGTCATAGGATACATAGGTGAATCTAGACTACAACCGGCATATAGACTGAAGTAGGAATTACTTGACTATTTGTGCATCTATACTCGAACTCTTCTATCATATCTAACTCGTATTCGATCTTGATCTTACGTTGATAAATTTTGTTGACGCGCCACCTTGACTTTATGAGGTAATGTTAAATGCACATGAGAATCAGGGTAATATAATTTCCGGGATTATATTACGGTGATTCATATGGACATTCCGACATTATGACATAAAGAATTTAAGGCGAGTCAAGGAAAATTTTCTCTACATCATCATTCCCTATCATGATTAGTATTATTGAGAATACTAATCAACGATATCCTTGTGTCTTGAAGGAACAATGCCTCCCCGTCGCGGGCCACATAATGAAACTTCCGAACAAGCTTTTCAACGCATGATAGCCACCGCCATAGGTGCGGCTATGGCTAGTATCTCCTCCGACATCAATAACAACCACAACCACAACAACCATGGAGTCGGTAATTCAAACGAGGGTTGCTCCTACAAAACTTTCATGGGGTGCAAACCTCACACCTTCGATGGGACCGGAGGACCGGTTGTGCTCACCCGATGGTTTGAGCAAACAGAAGCCGTTTTTAGCATAAGCGGTTGTCGGGACCAAGACAAAGTCAAATATTCCACCCACACTTTCGCCGGTATCGCCCTCACATGGTGGAATACGTATGTGCTGTCGGTGGGTATCGATGAAGCTCACACTCTCTCATGGGCCGACTTAAAGAAAAAGATGATCACCGAATACTTCCCGCGCGAAGAGACCCGTAAGCTTGAACACGAACTAAGAACTTTAAAAGCGGTCGGGAATGACCTAAAGGCATATAATCAACGATTTTCTGAGCTATCCTTGATGTGCCCAAACCTCGTGACCCCCGAATCTCTAAGGGTTGAACTTTACATGGATGGTCTTCCCAAGAGCATCAAACAAGGAGTAATGTCATCCAAACCCAGTAATCACCAAGAGGCCCTGAATATGGCCCGTCAATTGATCGAAACGGTAGACGAGATTGAAGTGCCGGCACCTAAAGCCGAGGATGAGTCGGGTGACAACAAAAGAAAATGGGAAGCCCCCCAATCGAGCAACTACAACAACAACTTTGCCAAGGAACCTCTCACCCCCGTCGGCAAGAAAAGTTATGCCGGGACACGACCTTTTTGCAACAAATGCCACAAGCATCATTTTGGTGAATGTGGCAAGCTAATTTGCCATCGGTGCCAAGGTAGTGGTCATATTGCCAAGTATTGTGGAAGTACCGCCCCCGTCACTCAAAAGGGGCCCGACGCACCAAAGCCGAGTATTTGCTACAAATGTGGCCAATCGGGTCATTTTAGGAATGAATGCCCAAAGAATAAAGCAAAAACCAACGCGCGCCGTTGAACTTACAACATCGACACCTAGGATGCCCGAGACGATGATGGACTAGTCACGGGTACGTTTCTTCACAACAAACCGTATATTTCATACTTATTCGATTCGAGTACCGTTAGACGTTTTATAACCAAGGATTTGACTCGTGCTCTTTATATTCCACCTCTTTCCCCCAGATACTACTTAGACGATTTAAGTGACCGACGGAAAATATTGTGTGCCTATAAATATTATCGGAGGATATACGTTAAGAAATTGAACTCGACACCAATAGAACTAAGGAACTCAAAACCTATTCATTAAGGAGAAATTGTTGCCCTACATTTATGTATAGATTATTGTGAACTAAGAAATTTTCGGTTGGAAACCGATACCCTCTCCCTCGCATCCATGACCTCATGATTATTTGCACGAATCCCGTATGTTCCAAATCGACCTCCGTTCCGGTTATCATCAATTGGGGGTTAAGTGAGACGATGTCTCCTAAGCCACTTTCCGAACTCGCAACGTTAGTTGTAAATCTCTCTTAGTACCGTTTGATTTATTTAGGGCTCGCCCGTATCCATAAACCTCTTGAACCGCGTATGCAAATTCATATAGACTAATCTGTTATCGTATTTATAGATGACATCTTAACTTATTTAAGTAAAGAAGGAAAACGAACAACATCACCATCTTAAGCTCGAACTTTTGAGAAAAGAACAACTCTATACCAAATTCTCCGAGTGAGAATTTCTGTTGAACGAAGTCCAATTTTCTAGACCATGATGTTAATGGTCAAGGCATTACAATCAATCTCGAAATCAAGCCACATGTAATCAGGAAACTCTCCCAACTCAGACTTGTATTCGTAAAAATCTTAGATCTCACCGGTTGTTACCGAAGATTCATTTCTGACTTTTCTCGTGTTACACAACTTTAAACCTCTTCATGTCTGAGCCTTGAACGTGATTCTTCACACCAACCTTCCTAGCTAAATTCGTATAGCACTAGATGGAACTCAAACATGGAAATATTTCTACTTGAACGCCGAAAGGCATACTCTCTCGACTCAAAAATCAACATAACTAAAATTCGTTATTTTGCACGAAGAATTCAAATACTAAATTGTGGATCCGATCAATATTCTCGTCATCACGTACCACACTACATACCTCTGTTATTTCACCGTTACCGTCTGATATTACTGGAAATTAAGATAACACACAATCCAACGATACTTCACTCTTCTTTGGCTTAACGCCCTTGTGTTTCTGATAATCGGTCAACTATTATTCAACCCCGAACTATACAACTACGTGTACTACCTCGTTTCTCTTTCAGACTTCAACTTTTGACAACTAGAGGCACGTTATGGCAACCTCGAGATGTAAACTCATCCTATTCTAAGTCCTCATTTCACTACTATCTTTACCGTTCGCATTTCCGTTTAAAGAAACTCCTTGTAACATTTCTCCATGGATAGAGAAACTCCTCATATTACATAAGTATTCGCCACGAGGGTGAATAGTCCTAACGAACATTTTTCGGACCCTAACTAACTTGTTCAAACGTATCTTAAGAGATTCTATTCCAACACGGTGTATCTTTGTCAATTATTCCGTATCGAAATACTCGTTTCACTTCTAGTTTTACAAGAAACCTTGGGAACCCGCTTAGACATGAGTACCGCGTACCACCCACAAACTGACGAACCGAGCAAACGAACGATTTACGTCTTGGAAAGACATGTCACAAACTCGTATTGTCACCTTTAGTAGATCACTCTTACAACAGTAGTTACCACTCGTGTGTTCACGCGCACTTTCCGAAACCTTATATGACCGCTAATGTCATACCCCTGTTCATTTAACCAAAGCATCAACCACCGAAATCTGAACTCCATCAAGAAACAACAATTGAGATCGTTCAAGTCCGAGAAGGGCTCGAGACAACCCATTGTCGCCAGAAGAGTTATACCAAACTTAGAGGAGAACCTCACCAAACCCAGTGTGTAACCGCGTAATATTGGGAAACCGCACCTTGGAAGGGTGTAATCCATTTTGGGAAATTGAGAAAGACTATATCCGCAATATTGAACCTTCTGAAACCTTGGGGCGTATTGGAACCGCTTCCTACCATTTAGAACTCCCGACTCAATTAAGTTTCCGTTTACCCTACATTTCGTGTAACAAACTTAGAAACGTGTCCTGCGGAACAGGAACGTGCAATCCTACTAGATACATCAACTATCGATGACAAACTCCTCCTCATAGGAAAAACCGGCTGAAGTTGTGGATCGTAAAGCCAAGCCCTAATACAACGTAACACCCCGACTATCCGGATTCGTGGAATGTCTAAGAAAGTACCTTCAATCATTCGTAGAGTTACTACACTAGGTCTCGAGTAAGAGACATCGACTATTACTTCCAACTAAATTTCGGGACGAAATTTCTTTTGAGGTGTGGATAATGTAACATCCCGTGATTTTCCGTTAAATTTATTTTAACACCGTCTTTTTTTTTATATAATATCTTTCGTTATTCAAATTTGTATCTTTCGTTAACTAACGTTCATAATATTCTCGTTATCTAATTATAAAGTCATCCGTTACTCGAACGTTTTTAAGATATTCGTTGGGTTAATTCCCGCACCCGCTTTGAAACTCGAGGGACCGAGATTGCCAAATGGGCAAACTAGTTGACTAGGTCAACTAGTCAACCCACTTACCACACCCATTCATTTCATCTCCACCTCCCACCTTCATCCTCCTCTTTCTCTCTACTTCCCATTTTTGAACTCAAAACCCTCAAACATAAAATCATCATCTAAATCCGATTGGAGAAGCAAACATCAAAACAAATTGTACTTTTGGAATCCTCGTTTCATCCTCTTCGATTTGATACTAGTCTCATGGCATGGGGTAAGAATTTCTCATGAAACCCTAACTTGTTAAATTCGTTTTTAGACTTGTCAAGTGGTTAATTAGTGTCTATGGCTCGTAGGGATGTCGTGTATGTAATTTGTATGCTCGTTCTTCGTGTTTTGAAAATATGACATGAACACCCAAATGGGTCTAGCTTAATCTTGAGTTTTGGTTGCTCAAATGATGTTATAAGATAAAGTGTATGTGTTAAAAGTGTTAGTTACTTCATTAGCTTCGTTTTGATATGTTGGATGATGATAAACTAGCTCAATAACATGAAATGTGTTTTTGGTGAATCGATTATCGTTTTGGTAGGAACTTGATGCGGTTGAATGCTAGTTGAGACACTTGTTTGAATGTATGCTAGTTAACTAGTTAAATTGTATGCGTAAATAGCTTCGAAATGGTGTGATGTATGCTAGCGTTTGATTAGTGAATCATAAGTCTCATTTGTGTCGAAATTGATTTTGAAACGATAACGTGGCTAGTGATTTTGACGTAGTGAATGTTTATTGAAACTTGGAATATGCGTCTAGTTGCAATGTATGCGTTATTACCTTCGAAACGGCATAACATACATGTAAATTGGTTGCCCGAATCATAAAATGCGTTTTTGGAACTTGAACTTTGATTATGAATGTTTAATTGTGGTTTTTGGTTGGTATAAGTGGAAGTTTGATTGATGATATGTGTTTAGTTGCATTCCTCGTCAAAATACCTTTCCAACGATGTATGATAGGCGTTATAAGTGTTTGCGGGTCAAGAGTTGTGTTAGAATTGGTTTTGGCTCGTGCATAGTTTAAAAGACAGAAAAATAGCTGAACTACAGGTCGCGCGGCGCGCACCCTACCCCGCGCGGCGCGCCAAATGGCCTGGACAGATTCTGACCTCCATGTCCCTTTTAACGTGAAATGTTTGACTAGCTACCGACCTCCGATTCACATGAAACTTGTTTTAATATACTTGTATACGAATAATTAGCATGGAAAATTTGTCCGGGCCTCGACCCGAACATGTTGACTTTTTCGTTGACTTTGACCCGACCAAGTTTGACTTTTTGTCAAACTTAACCAAATACTTATGCAACCTTTCTAACATGATTAATTACTTGTAACTTGCATGAAACTTGACTAGTTGATTCACATGTTAATATAATCGAGTCGTAACGAGCCATAGGACTAATTGAACATCTTTGACCCTTCGTGACTATCGTTATTGATACAACCTACTTGTTTAGGTCGAGATTAGCTTTGTCTTTGCACGCGTTTACTCGTTGAAGTACTTTATTAACTCTTGCGCTCAAGGTGAGATCATAGTCCCACCTTTTCAACAACTTTTATACTTTTAAATCGTGGGCTGAGAAAACATATACTTTGTTACATCTTGTACTACTTACTTTTATGTTTTGAACACAAGTGTGAAAACAAACATTCCACTTGCGAGTTAGAACAAAAATGCCTCAATTCGATTATCATTAGTTACACTTGCAGGGTGTAAGCGAGAACTTATATTGTGTGGCCATACGGGTTTAACAAACCCTCATTCGGACGGTTCGCTACCGTTATGCGGATGAAATATATTTTTGTGTTTTAGTGCGGGTTCTAGCACTGTGTGATGGGGTAACGTTGGTTAAGTTTTGATAATTGAGTGCTCGTGTATAACAACACTTTTGGAATGCAAATGATTTGGATAATCTACGTTATGGAAATACAAAATCTTGTGGTTCAAAAACAACGTTTAATACTTACTAAACCTATGATTTCACCAACGTTTTCGTTGACAGATTCTTCTATGTTTTCTCAGGTTTTGAATGCTTAGTGATACATGCTTCCGCACTCTTTTGATACTTGCTTGGATGTCGAGTATACATGCATTTTGGAGCATCTTTTGAACTTATTTAAACTGGGTCGCATAGTTTTCATTTGTACTTAACGTTGTAACTTAACTTGTGGTCAATTATCTTTGTAAACTTTGAAATAATCTTTACACTTGAATGGATGCGACATATTTTGGGTCAAACGTCTGTTTTAAAGACTTATGACCAGGTAATGGGACCTACGTAGTCGACGCCGTCACTTGACGATTTGTCAGGGTCGCTACAATATGAATGATTTTTATCTCTATGTATGGGATGTGTATTGAAATATGAAATCTTGTGGTCTATTATTATGATTTGATATATATAGGTTAAACCTATAACTCACCAACATTTTTGTTGACGTTTTAAGCATGTTTATTCTCAGGTGATTATTAAGAGCTTCCGCTGTCGCATACTTAAATAAGGACGAGATTTGGAGTCCATGCTTGTATGATATTGTGTAAAAACTGCATTCAAGAAACTTATTTTGTTGTAACATATTTGTATTGTAAACCATTATGTAATGGTCGTGTGTAAACAGGATATTTTAGATTATCATTATTTGATAATCTACGTAAAGCTTTTTTTAAACCTTTATTGATGAAATAAAGGTTATGGTTTGTTTTAAAATGAATGCAGTCTTTGAAAAACGTCTCATATAGAGGTCAAAACCTCGCAACGAAATCAATTAATATGGAACGTTTTTAATCAATAAGAACGGGACATTTCAGTTGGTATCCGAGCGTTGGTCTTAGAGAACCAGAAAATTTGCATTAGTGTGTCTTATCGAGTTTGTTAGGATGCATTAGTGAGTCTGGACTTCGACCGTGTTTACTTGAAAAATGATTGCTTAACAAATTTTGTTGGAAACTATATATTTTTAACATGTGAATATTATGTGATATATTAATCTCTTAACGCGTTTAATATTATGTGATAGATGTCTACCTCTAGAACAACTCCCATTGACTCACCTAATAATAATGAAGAGTCGAATATAAATTGGAATGATTCGTGGACTGATTCACAAGTTCCCGAAGAGGAACCGGAAGAAGAGTCGGAACCGGAAGAAGAATCGGAACCGGAAGAAGAATCGGAACCGGATGAAGAAATAGAACCGGTGGGGGAAATAATAAAACGGTTAAGTAAAAGAAAATCCTCAACCAACCGACCAAGGTTAATTATGGTCAATGGTGTTTCCGCCAAGGAAGCAAAATATTGGGAGGATTACCAATTCTCCGATGAATCGGATTCCGACGAGAATTCCGATGATGTTATAGAAATCACCCCAACTGAATTTAAAAAGGCAAAAGAAAATAATAAGGGAAAGGGCATAAAAATAGAGAAATCTAATTCCAACCCCGATGAACTTTATATGTATCGTCAACCCCCGAAGTCCTTAAGTTGTAACAATGACCCGGGAACCTCTAAACCACCAGGTTTTTCTAAACCAATGTGGAAAATTACGGCTCATATTAGGGGAACATCATATATCCCTAGAAACCTAGCAAAACGAACCAAAATCAAAGAAGAAGAAACGAGCGAGTCGGAATAAGATAGTTGTATTCGTGTGGTGTAATATATGTAATATAGTGTGCTTATGCTTTATGATATATGTAAAAATTGCTTGTATTAATAAGTATTTTTTTTTATGAATCTAACTCTTGTCTATTTTACAGTTTAAAAACACAAAATGGATAGACAACCCAATATTTTAAGAGACCTACCCGGAGACATGATTGATGAAATCTTGTCTAGAGTCGGTCAGAATTCCTCGGCACAACTATTTAAGGCGAGATCAGTTTGTAAGACATTCGAAGAACGTTCCAAGAATGTCTTGGTTTATAAGAGACTTTCGTTTGAAAGATGGGGGATATCACATTGGGAAACCCATAAGTTATGATGTGTTTACTTTGATGCGTATATTGCGGGGAACCCAAATGCTATTTTACGCAACGGGTTAAGAAATTATTTTGACTCAATATATCCGAATATTGGACTTCGTGATTTAGAAAAAGCGGCTAACATGCAACATAAAGAAGCATGTTATGCTTACGGATTAGTAATGTTCGCTTCTCACCAAAGTGAGAACAAGAACATCGGGCTACAACTATTAAACAAAACGTTTCCACAAGTGACGGAGTCGGTAATTGGGGTAAGAAATGAGGTTTTTAGATTGTTACGGGACTGTTGGACATTACGTAACCCTCGTCCCTTTGACGACGTTACAACACGCTGTCTTATCAACAGCCATAACGGTTATGTTCCACAAGACCAAGGATGGGAAGTAATCCTAGTAAAACCAGAATGCATGACTTGTTTCTGGACGTATGAATTACGTGTCTTTATTGCCTTTGCTGAACGACTTGTGTACTAGCTAGAATTATCTTCACAACTATCTTGTATCAAAGTTATTGTGTGCTATATTTCATGCTTTATGTAAAATAAGCGGTATTGTAAGTTTGTAAAATATTGTATAAAAGTTTGAACGCGAAATATTATTATAATCAGTTTTTCATATAGAATTGTAGTAGTTGAATTGTATATTAGCTACTAAGTATGAACTTAACGGGTAGGTACTACCCAAATTTAAACTTATAAAACGCTAATATGAAGAAAAAGCTTTTATAAATGAGTTCATATTATGCTACGAAATACTATTAACTACTCTTAATATTCTGTATGATTAACTTGTTCCATTTGACTATTTTGAAGGAAATGGCACCGACTACTCGACACACCGTGAATATGAATGAAGAGGAATTCCGTACTTTTCTAGCTTCAAACATAGCCGCAGTACAGGCTGCGCTACATACCAACAATAACCTTGGATCTAGCAGTACAGGAAATCGTGTAGGATGCACCTACAAAGAATTCACTGCCTGCAAACCTTTGGAATTTGATGGAACCGAAGGACCGATCGGATTGAAACGGTGGACCGAGAAGGTCGAATCGGTGTTTGCCATAAGTAAGTGTACTGAAGAGGACAAAGTGAAGTACGCTACGCATACCTTCATAGGTTCTGCGTTAACATGGTGGAATACCTATCTAGAGCAAGTGGGACAAGACGATACGTACGCACTACCGTGGTCAGCATTCAAGCACTTGATGAACGAGAAGTACCGTCCCAGAACCGAGGTCAATAAGCTCAAGACAGAACTTAGAGGGTTACGAACCCAAGGATTTGATATTACCACGTACGAAAGACGATTCACAGAATTGTGCCTATTGTGTCCGGGAGCATTCGAAGATGAGGAAGAGAAGATCGACGCGTTTGTGAAAGGATTACCGGAAAGAATCCAAGAAGATATAAGTTCACACGAGCCCGCCTCCATACAACAGGCATGTAGAATGGCTCACAAACTAGTGAACCAGATTGAAGAAAGAATTAAAGAACAGACTGCTGAAGAGGCCAATGTGAAGCAAGTCAAAAGAAAGTGGGAGGAAAACGGTGATAAGAATCACCAATACAACAACAACAGCAATTACAACAATAATCGCAACAATTATCCCAACAATCGCAACATCAATCGCAACTACAACAAACGGCCCAACAACAACAACAACAACAACAACAACAACAGCAACTACAACAATCATCCCAACAACAATAATAACCGCAACAACAACAACAACAATCAGAAGCAGCTATGCCAAAGGTGTGAAAAGAATCACTCGGGGTTCTGCACCAAATTTTGCAACAAGTGTAAAAGAAATGGTCATAGTGCGGCGAAGTGTGTGATGACCCGGGAATTTCCGACCAAATTTAAACATAATCTTATATGATTCGACTCGATAAGCAAAGTCTATTAAACCGAGTCTCATTATGTTTGAACTATTTCATGATAACATTTGACCTTTAACTATTTCCGACGATTCACGAACCTTTAATTGTAACTAAGAATGTAAATATAAATAATTATATATAAAACTAATTATATTAGTATTAATGAACTATTAAGTAATTTTGTTATTATAAAAGATAACATTTAATAACTAAAGATTTTCATTTTGAATATATATAGTATATTGTATATAAATGATTCAAACATATTTTACCAACGTTATCAAAATATTAAATGTACAATGTTATACTTTGTAGTTAATTGTTTAATATACATAATTAATCATCTACTCAACATTTAAAACATGATTTTATATATATGGTAGTATACATGTATACATAAATATAACTATATATATATATATGATTTTATACATAATTATTATATTATGTATATGTAGAAATTTATAATATATCTATGATGAAATAATGTACTATTTTAATAAATATATATAATACTTACATATATAAAACATTTATATTTTTCATAATTACATACATAAGTATAATATAATTAGTATGTAAATAAATATTATAATATATTTATATTAAAATGCATAAATATATAATATTCAGTATATGTTACAATACATATTACATAATTATTAAATATTACATAATAATAGATGATATTAATAAATTAAATTTAAATACAAATATAGTTGTTGTAGTAATGTTATTTGTATCGTCAAATATCAATATTTGTATTCATAATATCACTTTATATCATATAAAGATGAAATTGGATGTATAAATTAGATTATTATTACTAATATTATTATTATCGATAAAATATTAATATTATCATAATTAGTATGGTATTATTATTATTATTATTATCATTTTTACAATTATTATTATCATTAATATTATATTTATCATTATTATTAATTTTATTAATATTATTAGATATTAATAGTATTGTTATTATATATTATTATTATTAATTAAAAAAAAAAAACAGTAGGGATCTATATTATACGCTTGACCTCTGTATCCTTTATCTCTATTATTATTATTTTTTTTGTTTCTTTCCTGCTCCCAACTCGTGAACCTGTGTTGACATTTTCTCCATTTTTATCAACCGATCTCTATTATTACAACATGATTATGTATAATTGAAAATCAAATAAAAAGGAAATCCAATGGGATTAAAGAGCACAGCGATATTTTTTTTTTCTTCTTCTCTGCACGCTCCAATTTTTTTTTCTCTTAATTCAATTTCGAATAAAGTTTCAAAATCTAAAAATGCAGAAAGGTTAGAAATCTTTCTTTGAATCTATCTGCAAAATCTCAACTCTCAAATCTTTATATCGATCTTGAATTTTGAAGTCAAAGTTTAGTTTAAAAAAAGTCAACAATTGTTCTTGAGACAAATTCGCGTTCGTGTATATGTTTCTGATCAAATTGACGATTCCAATAGTTTTTATACATGTTTAGAAAACTATTTCGTATTATAAACATTATCTATAATGTTATCTATTACGAAATCAATTTTTTTTTTTGTTCCAAGAACCGACGCTACAGTAGGCCTTTAGTATTTTTTTATTTTATTTTAGAACCCAAATTATTATTTTTTCTGTAATGTTTTGAAGCTTTAAAGGGAACCCCGATTTTTTTTTGGTTATTGATGTTTTGTTGAATCCATGAGACTTGTGGAGAAGAAGAGGAATAGAAGAAAAACAGTTTATATATAAAATTTAAATTCGATATTAGTACAGAGAATCAGAATTGGTGGAATGGTCGAGAGTGTTTGCGTGTGAGCATGTGGTCACGAGATCGAGTCCAGAGGACGGTAGTTTTTTTTTTTTTTTTTGAAACTCTTTTCATGTGAGGTAGTTTTCTTTTCTAATTTTATTATTGTTATTATATATTAATTATTATTAGTATTATTATTATTATTGTGATTGTTTTGATTGTTATTGTTATTGTTATTATTAGTATCATACTTGTTATCATATTTGAAAGTATTATAGACATTACTATTATTATTATGATAGGTATTAATAATATTATTATTAGTAATAAACTTATCATTTTAGTATTTTATCATCATTAGGATTATGATTATGATTATCATTATTATTATTATGAAGGAAATAAAAATATATTATTATCATCAATATTAGAATTTGTACCGGTTTATAAATAATAGTATCATCAGTACATTTACAATTAATAATATCATATTTATCAGTATCATCATTAATATTTACTAGTATTATTATGATTATCATTTATCATTTTATAAATATTAGAACCCTTATTATTAACATAAGTATGGTATTAGTATTAATATTATTTTAGAGTTATTATTATTAGTATCATTAACAGTTATCATTTTCATTTTTTTTTGCTTTTAGTATTATCATTATTAATAAAATTATTATTATTATTAGTAAATCATTATTATCTAAATTATTATTTTAACAAATAAATCTTTTGTACACTATATATATATACTTATGGTATATACTAGGATTGTATTAATAATTCACATAACAAACTAATAAAATTTCATAAATACAATACTAACCACAAATATATGTATATAAATATATTAATGTCACTATTTATATAAACGTAAATCATTATAGATATATATACATAAAATCGATATATATATATATAAAATATAACTTAAAATATAATATAAGTATACGTTTTAAAATAAAGGTTAGAATAAATTCTACAAAACTATAATATATAAATAATACATATTAATAAATGAAATTTTGTAACTTACATTATACGTATTAATATATACACAATTGATATAGGTTCGTGAATCCGAGGCCAACCCTGCATTGTTCAATGACGTCATATGTATTTTTACTACAAAATACAGTATCGTGAGTTTCATTTCCCTTTTTACCCTTTATATTTTTGGGCTGAGAATACATGCGCAACTTTTATAACTGTTTTACGAAATTGACACAAGTATGTGAAACTACATTCTATGGTTGGATTATCGAAGTCGAATATGCCCCTTTTTATTAAGTCTGGTAATCTAAGAATTGGGGAACAGACACCCTAATTGACGCGAATCCTAAAGATAGATCTATCGGGCCCAACAAGCCCCATCCAAAGTACCGGATGTTTTAGTACTTCGAAATTTATATCATGTCCGAAGGAGGATCCCGGAATGATGAGGATATTCTTATATATGCATATTGTTAATGTCGGTTACCAGGTGTTCAATCCATATGAATGATATTTTTGTCTCTATGCATGGGACGTATGTTTATGAGAAATGGAAATCTGAAATCTTGTGGTCTATTAAAATGATGGAAACGATTGTTTAAGTTAAACTAATGAACTCACCAACCTTTTGGTTGACACTTTAAAGCATGTTTATTCTCAGGTACGAAAGAAATCTTCCGCTGTGTATTTGCTCATTTTATAGATATTACTTGGAGTCATTCATGGCATATTTCAAAAGACGTTGCATTCGAGTCGTCGAGTTCATCAAGATTATTATCAAGTCAATTATAGTTGGATATATTATGAAATGGTATGCATGTCTGTCAACTTTCGATGTAATGAAATTTTGTCTTTTCAAAAACGAATGCAATGTTTGTAAAATGTATCATATAGAGGTCAAGTACCTCGCGATGTAATCAACTGTTGTGAATCGTTTATAATCGATATGGACTTCGTCCGGATGGATTAGGACGGGTCTTCACAGTTGGTATCAGAGCGGTGGTCTTAGCGAACCAGGTCTTGCATTAGTGAGTCTAACTGTTAGTCGTTAGAATGCATTAATGAGTCTGGACTTCGACCGTGTTTGCATGTCAAAAGTTTTGCTTATCATTTAGTGTCGAAAAATTATTTGCTTATCATCCTTAAAGTCTAAGACACGTCTTACTGCCTTTATTGCATAGACAGTGTATAGTTAAATTCATATCTTAGCGTATCTGTTATTGTTACCTTTGCCTGACAGCTTCCGTAGATTCCTCCGTAGCTTATGGGATTTTAGTATTATATATGCATATGTAAATTATGTATTGCAGGGTACTAATCTACATCCTATAATCTATTTCTTATCGAAAATCCTTCATCTGATCATACGAGATGAATGCCTCAACCAGTTCGAGTCCATCAGATTTCGATAGCTATTTCGATAGTTATTCCGACAGCTATTTCGATATGGATTTCCACTCGAGCTCCGAAAGCAGAGTAACCGGAATGAATCGATCAATTAGCCATCATCTTTTCTGAATGAATTGGAGATGGGTTCGTAGTCGACTTAATCAATGGAAACGCGAAGAAGGCGATCATTTCCACTAACCAAATTCACCTCTTGACAATGAACCTAAAACGTTTACCGGCGAACCTGTTCGAGACACCATTTTCTCTCTCATTTCCAAAGTATCTCATCACGATCATATACTATCTCAGATTCTAAACCTCATTCATCCGCTCGTCCGAACCGACAATCATCCCGGTGTAATAGAAGAAGTTAACGAACTTCGCGCATAAGTTGTAGTCTTGAAAAATATGGTGCAAAACGTACCAGCTTCATCCAAATCACCGGCACCAACAGCACCACCAACAACCCAAATTTCAATATCACATGCCTCAACATCTCAATCTATACCTCGAGTATAATCATCATTCTACATGACATTCTACATCAGTTATCTTCGTTCGACATGGTGATTATGTAATCTCTAATGTTTTAGAGATTATTTATTCTAGTTCCAACTGAAAACTAAATGAGTTTAATATCATGTTAACTCATTAAATTCATGATTACATCTGAAGAAAATATATATGTATATATGTTTTCATAAAGATTGTAATTAAAAATTCTTTTGTACAAACTGTTAATAATAAAAATATTTTAACGGGTAGGTAATACCCGAGGAATATTTAAATTTCACATTAATAAGTTACACTGTATATTCTTCGAATCTGATTCAACAGTTATTCACTATCCTATTTACAACCACCGGGATACTTATCCGTTCACCAAAGAATAACTATTTTCATTCAAATTCAATTTCATATTTGAATTTTGACCTATCAGAATCCAACAAGTGGCATAATGAAGAAATAATGGACACAATAAAAATTGATTAGAAACAGACTAATTAACAATATTAAATTTTATTAAGAAACCACGCTAACAAAATCCTAGCTAACTGTTCCTAGCTAACTGTTAATTCCGTATTACATTTTATTTATCGCAATTTATTTATCGCAATTTATTTTATCGCAATTTATATTCTCGCAATTTTATTTATTGTCATTTAATTTCTGTTATTTACTTTACGCACTTTATTTATCGTCATTTAATTTCTGTTATTTATTTTACGCACTTTAAATATCGGGACACGTATGCAAGGTTTTGACATATCATATCGACACATCTATATATATTATTTGGAATCACCATAGACACTCTATATGCAGTAATGATCGAGTTCTCTATACAGGGTTGAGGTTGATTTTATAATAATATATATACTTTGAGTTGTGATCGAGTCTGAGACATGTACACGGGTCACGATACGTATTAATTAATTCAAATATTATATATTAAACTATATATGAATGATTGCACTGTCAACTGTGGACTATCGACTGTGGACTAATAACATTGGACAATTAAAATGAATTAAAATATTGAATATAACATATGAAACTAAACAATTCTTCAAGTTTGCCACTTGATTTCGTCTTAAACCTCATTTGTATCTTCACGATTACATTCTGCGTTCAAACCTTTCATGATTTTTGAAAACACCTCAATCGATAGGATGAATCAACCGCACTTCATCTACGGAAGGAAAGATTTATGCATATAGTTATGCACCTGAGAAACTCTCGGCAATTGAGTAAAAGTTCAACACGTAGCCGCGTCAGATCCTTTGGCATTTATTAACAAAAACAACTTTGCGATCCCTTTTCAAAATTAGCCAATTTTGTCACAGCTCCAACAAGTCAACTTCGACTTTTCGTACGAAACAACCTTATTATAACGTTTATATATACGCGTGCTCTTTTATTGTTACCGGGTAACCTTTCATATTCCATCATATTACCATCAGCGTTTAATCATCTAAAAACACAATTCTCCTGAAACCACCTCGGATTAATAACCGATGATTCAGATATCATAGCATTAAATGCAGAGGAAACATAAAAATGGTAGATGGTCTAAACGGACAAAAGTTTGATGATAAAGAAAGGAGTGTTAGGAACGCTCGATAAAAAATTGGGTATTGAAAAACATATTGAGTTACCCATGAAGGAGACCAAGGACAAATACAAGGACCAAATCATATATTCAAAGGATTCAGGTAATTCTGGATCCGTTGAAATCTTTAGAGAATATCTTGCTCCGAAGTCATGTTAAAATCTTGCGGAAAATCTTTCTCCATCAACCGTCGAACTTAGAAATTCCAAAATATCATCATCAATATCTTTGATATTTCTGAGGATATTTTCATAAATATTCTCGTCCGAAATTATATACCTCTTCGTGCTTCCTGTGTATCAATATATTGGAAACATTCAATAGAAAATATAGTACCGAAAAGCAGATTATGCGAAACTATGAAGAAAGCCGTGGATAAATCACAAAGAATAAGTTTGACTTCAAAGAATCCAAATAATTCAATGTCTGCTAAAGTCTATAGTGAATAACTTGCTCCTTACTCTAAACCCTTGCAGACAATAGTTTCTATCATCCTCTGATCTTAGATATTCTGAGATATTATCGTACCTTTCATTATAAATATCCTCCATATTTCTGGAGATATTTTTATAACTATTCTTATCTGAAATCATTAATCTTTTCGTGCTATCAGTATTACATCATATAGAAACTGTTAGTTTCTATATTCTGTAAATTTTCAAGCTTAAAATATTAATGTTATTGTAGTAATGATGGGAACTGATGCATGAGTTAGTATAATATAATGACACTTGATCAACGTGATTATATTACAGTAAGTCATGCTGAGTTTCTAAATGAAACGTGATGATTCACAGATCATAACGTCATCATGTGCCATGTTACATAACTCTTTCATCCTACTTAACTCCGTAACAAATCAAGAAAATGTATTCTTGATGGTTCTATCTTCCGTGATGTTGATAAATTTGAAAATCAAATCGTGCTATCACGTTCCTTCATGCTTAGAACATTATAATCATTCGAAACTCTATATCTATAAATTCTGGACCATTATTCGCTTGACTTGAAGTCGGGAAGAGAAAACAAAAGCATAGAGCTTTGAAATATAAGGGAGAATATAAAGTCCGATAACAACACATAAATTACAAACCGTGTATATCAATGTTTATCGCAACATAAAGACACGGGAGAATTAAAAACATTATAATCCCGAGGGCGAAGTAGAAGAAAGCAGATTCCTCTGGTGGAAGTTGGAAAAGGAGAATGATTGTTGCGATAGTAAGGATGAGGACAAGGATCAGAACTGGATTAATCATTTTCAGAATCTTTTAGATGTATGAACTAAGAAAGAAAGTATAAGAATGGTGAGAATAATGGAAAGGAAGAGCTTAATTTATACTGGAAATATCAGACGTAGTAATCGGGGCAGATCACCGTATTTAATTAAAGAGATCTTAATTTCCATAAATCCCGAAGAATCAGATTTTATAGATCTTCAAGATTTTCTTTAAATCCCTTAAATTCCGGAATTCAACCAAGGCAATGTCAAAAGTTAAGACGCGCCTTATTTTCTAAATTCAAACCTGACTACGTCAAAAGTTAAAAACAAATCTTTGTTTCTCATTTCATCCTTTTGTGAATAGCTTCATTCGCACTCTTCGAATAATCGAATTATTTTTATCCATATTACTCAATGATGATAAAACTCAAGTTATCAACTCATATTCGTCAGGAAAACATATTTATTGTTAGCTATGACGACCTCACTCAAATTTCGGGACGAAATTTCTTTAACGGGTAGGTACTGTGATGACCCGGGAATTTCCGACCAAATTTAAACATAATCTTATATGATTCGACTCGATAAGCAAAGTCTATTAAACCGAGTCTCATTATGTTTGAACTATTTCATGATAACATTTGACCTTTAACTATTTCCGACGATTCACGAACCTTTAATTGTAACTAAGAATGTAAATATAAATAATTATATATAAAACTAATTATATTAGTATTAATGAACTATTAAGTAATTTTGTTATTATAAAAGATAACATTTAATAACTAAAGATTTTCATTTTGAATATATATAGTATATTGTATATAAATGATTCAAACATATTTTACCAACGTTATCAAAATATTAAATGTACAATGTTATACTTTGTAGTTAATTGTTTAATATACATAATTAATCATCTACTCAACATTTAAAACATGATTTTATATATATGGTAGTATACATGTATACATAAATATAACTATATATATATATGATTTTATACATAATTATTATATTATGTATATGTAGAAATTTATAATATATCTATGATGAAATAATGTACTATTTTAATAAATATATATAATACTTACATATATAAAACATTTATATTTTTCATAATTACATACATAAGTATAATATAATTAGTATGTAAATAAATATTATAATATATTTATATTAAAATGCATAAATATATAATATTCAGTATATGTTACAATACATATTACATAATTATTAAATATTACATAATAATAGATGATATTAATAAATTAAATTTAAATACAAATATAGTTGTTGTAGTAATGTTATTTGTATCGTCAAATATCAATATTTGTATTCATAATATCACTTTATATCATATAAAGATGAAATTGGATGTATAAATTAGATTATTATTACTAATATTATTATTATCGATAAAATATTAATATTATCATAATTAGTATGGTATTATTATTATTATTATTATCATTTTTACAATTATTATTATCATTAATATTATATTTATCATTATTATTAATTTTATTAATATTATTAGATATTAATAGTATTGTTATTATATATTATTATTATTAATTAAAAAAAAACAGTAGGGATCTATATTATACGCTTGACCTCTGTATCCTTTATCTCTATTATTATTATTTTTTTTGTTTCTTTCCTGCTCCCAACTCGTGAACCTGTGTTGACATTTTCTCCATTTTTTATCAACCGATCTCTATTATTACAACATGATTATGTATAATTGCAAATCAAATAAAAAGGAAATCCAATGGGATTAAAGAGCACAGCGATATTTTTTTTTCTTCTTCTCTGCACGCTCCAATTTTTTTTTCTCTTAATTCAATTTCGAATAAAGTTTCAAAATCTAAAAATGCAGAAAGGTTAGAAATCTTTCTTTGAATCTATCTGCAAAATCTCAACTCTCAAATCTTTATATCGATCTTGAATTTTGAAGTCAAAGTTTAGTTTAAAAAAAGTCAACAATTGTTCTTGAGACAAATTCACGTTCGTGTATATGTTTCTGATCAAATTGACGATTCCAGTAGTTTTTATACATGTTTAGAAAACTATTTCGTATTATAAACATTATCTATAATGTTATCTATTACGAAATCAATTTTTTTTTTGTTCCAAGAACCGACGCTGCAGTAGGCCTTTAGTATTTTTTTTATTTTATTTTAGAACCCAAATTATTATTTTTTCTGTAATGTTTTGAAGCTTTAAAGGGAACCCCGATTTTTTTTTTGGTTATTGATGTTTTGTTGAATCCATGAGACTTGTGGAGAAGAAGAGGAATAGAAGAAAAACAGTTTATATATAAAATTTAAATTCGATATTAGTACAGAGAATCAGAATTGGTGGGATGGTCGAGAGTGTTTGCGTGTGAGCATGTGGTCACGAGATCGAGTCCAGAGGACGGTAGTTTCTTTTTTTTTTTTTGAAACTCTTTTCATGTGAGGTAGTTTTCTTTTCTAATTTTATTATTGTTATTATATATTAATTATTATTAGTATTATTATTATTATTGTGATTGTGATTGTTTTGATTGTTATTGTTATTGTTATTATTAGTATCATACTTGTTATCATATTTGAAAGTATTATAGACATTACTATTATTATTATGATAGGTATTAATAATATTATTATTAGTAATAAACTTATCATTTTAGTATTTTATCATCATTAGGATTATGATTATGATTATCATTATTATTATTATGAAGGAAATAAAAATATATTATCATCATCAATATTAGAATTTGTACCGGTTTATAAATAATAGTATCATCAGTACATTTACAATTAATAATATCATATTTATCAGTATCATCATTAATATTTACTAGTATTATTATGATTATCATTTATCATTTTATAAATATTAGAACCCTTATTATTAACATAAGTATGGTATTAGTATTAATATTATTTTAGAGTTATTATTATTAGTATCATTAACAGTTATCATTTTCATTTTTTTTGCTTTTAGTAATATCATTATTAATAAAATTATTATTATTATTAGTAAATCATTATTATCTAAATTATTATTTTAACAAATAAATCTTTTGTACACTATATATATATACTTATGGTATATACTAGGATTGTATTAATAATTCACATAACAAACTAATAAAATTTCATAAATACAATACTAACCACAAATATATGTATATAAATATATTAATGTCACTATTTATATAAACGTAAATCATTATAGATATATATACATAAAATCGATATATATATATAAAATATAACTTAAAATATAATATAAGTATACGTTTTAAAATAAAGGTTAGAATAAATTCTACAAAACTATAATATATAAATAATACATATTAATAAATGAAATTTTGTAACTTACATTATACGTATTAATATATACACAATTGATATAGGTTCGTGAATCCGAGGCCAACCCTGCATTGTTCAATGACGTCATATGTATTTTTACTACAAAATACAGTATCGTGAGTTTCATTTCCCTTTTTACCCTTTATATTTTTGGGCTGAGAATACATGCGCAACTTTTATAACTGTTTTACGAAATTGACACAAGTACGTGAAACTACATTCTATGGTTGGATTATCGAAGTCGAATATGCCCCTTTTTATTAAGTCTGGTAATCTAAGAATTAGGGAACAGACACCCTAATTGACGCGAATCCTAAAGATAGATCTATCGGGCCCAACAAGCCCCATCCAAAGTACCGGATGTTTTAGTACTTCGAAATTTATATCATGTCCGAAGGAGGATCCCGGAATGATGGGGATATTCTTATATATGCATATTGTTAATGTCGGTTACCAGGTGTTCAATCCATATGAATGATATTTTTGTCTCTATGCATGGGACGTATGTTTATGAGAAATGGAAATCTGAAATCTTGTGGTCTATTAAAATGATGGAAACGATTGTTTAAGTTAAACTAATGAACTCACCAACCTTTTGGTTGACACTTTAAAGCATGTTTATTCTCAGGTACGAAAGAAATCTTCCGCTGTGTATTTGCTCATTTTATAGATATTACTTGGAGTCATTCATGGCATATTTCAAAAGACGTTGCATTCGAGTCATCGAGTTCATCAAGATTATTATCAAGTCAATTATAGTTGGATATATTATGAAATGGTATGCATGTCTGTCAACTTTCGATGTAATGAAATTTTGTCTTTTCAAAAACGAATGCAATGTTTGTAAAATGTATCATATAGAGGTCAAGTACCTCGCGATGTAATCAACTGTTGTGAATCGTTTATAATCGATACGGACTTCGTCCGGATGGATTAGGACGGGTCTTCACAAAGTGTGAGGTCTACGGACCAGGGGTTAATAGAACGAAAGGAACAAATGGTGTCGGAACGAGTAATGGCGGAGCAAGTAGTGTCGGAGCAAGTTATGCCAATGTAGTTTGTTATAAATGTGGAAAACTGGGCCACATTATTAGAAATTGCCCGAACCAGGAGAACATGAATGGACAAGGCCGCGGAAGAGTTTTCAATATTAATGCGGCAGAGGCACAAGAAGACCCGGAGCTTGTTACGGGTACGTTTCTTATTGACAATAAATCTGCTTACGTTTTATTTGATTCGGGTGCGGATAGAAGCTATATGAGTAGAGATTTTTGTGCTAAATTAAGTTATCCATTGACGCCTTTGGATAGTAAATTTTTACTCGAATTAGCAAATGGTAAATTAATTTCAGCAGATAATATATGTCGGAATCGAGAAATTAAACTGGTTAGCGAAACATTTAAGATTGATTTGATACCAGTAGAGTTAGGGAGTTTTGATGTGATAATCGGTATGGACTGGTTGAAAGAAGTGAAAGCAGAGATCGTTTGTTACAAAAATGCAATTCGCATTATACGAGAAAAAGGAAAACCCTTAATGGTGTACGGAGAAAAGGGCAACACGAAGCTACATCTTATTAGTAATTTGAAGGCACAAAAACTAATAAGAAAAGGTTGCTATGTTGTTCTAGCACACGTCGAGAAAGTACAAACTGAAGAAAAGAGCATCAATGATATTCCCATTGCAAAAGAATTTCCCGATGTATTTCCGAAAGAATTACCGGGATTACCCCCACATCGATCCGTTGAATTTCAAATAGATCTTGTACCAGGAGCTGCACCAATAGCTCGTGCTCCTTACAGACTCGCACCCAGCGAGATGAAAGAACTACAAAGCCAATTACAAGAACTTTTAGAGCGTGGTTTCATTCGACCAAGCACATCACCGTGGGGAGCTCCTGTTTTGTTTGTCAAGAAGAAAGATGGTACATTCAGGTTGTGTATCGACTACCGAGAGTTGAACAAACTTACCATCAAGAACCGCTACCCACTACCGAGAATCGACGACTTATTTGATCAACTACAAGGCTCGTCTGTTTATTCAAAGATTGACTTACGTTCTGGGTATCATCAAATGCGGGTGAAAGAAGATGATATTCCAAAGACTGCTTTTAGAACACGTTACGGTCATTACGAGTTTATGGTCATGCCATTTGGTTTAACTAATGCACCAGCTGTGTTCATGGACCTTATGAACCGAGTGTGTGGACCATACCTTGACAAGTTTGTCATTGTTTTCATTGATGACATACTTATTTACTCAAAGAATGACCAAGAACACGGTGAACATTTGAGAAAGGTGTTAGAAGTATTGAGGAAGGAAGAATTGTACGCTAAGTTTTCAAAGTGTGCATTTTGGTTGGAAGAAGTTCAATTCCTCGGTCACATAGTGAACAAAGAAGGTATTAAGGTGGATCCGGCAAAGATAGAAACTGTTGAAAAGTGGGAAACCCCGAAAACTCCGAAACACATACGCCAGTTTTTAGGACTAGCTGGTTACTACAGAAGGTTCATCCAAGACTTTTCCAGAATAGCAAAACCCTTGACTACATTAACGCATAAAGGGAAGAAATTTGAATGGAATGATGAACAAGAGAAAGCGTTTCAGTTATTGAAGAAAAAGCTAACTACGGCGCCTATATTGTCATTGCCTGAAGGGAATGATGATTTTGTGATTTATTGTGATGCATCAAAGCAAGGTCTCGGTTGTGTATTAATGCAACGAACGAAGGTGATTGCTTATGCGTCTAAACAATTGAAGATTCACGAACAAAATTATACGACGCATGATTTGGAATTAGGCGCGGTTGTTTTTGCATTAAAGACTTGGAGGCACTACTTATATGGGGTCAAAAGTATTATATATACCGACCACAAAAGTCTTCAACACATATTTAATCAGAAACAACTGAATATGAGGCAGCGTAGGTGGATTGAATTATTGAATGATTACGACTTTGAGATTCGTTACCACCCGGGGAAGGCAAATGTGGTAGCCGATGCCTTGAGCAGGAAGGACAGAGAACCCATTCGAGTAAAATCTATGAATATAATGATTCATAATAACCTTACTACTCAAATAAAGGAGGCGCAACAAGGAGTTTTAAAAGAGGGAAATTTAAAGGATGAAATACCCAAAGGATCGGAGAAACATCTTAATATTCGGGAAGACGGAACCCGGTATAGGGCTGAAAGGATTTGGGTACCAAAATTTGGAGATATGAGAGAAATGGTACTTAGAGAAGCTCATAAAACCAGATACTCAATACATCCTGGAACGGGGAAGATGTACAAGGATCTCAAGAAACATTTTTGGTGGCCGGGTATGAAAGCCGATGTTGCTAAATACGTAGGAGAATGTTTGACGTGTTCTAAGGTCAAAGCTGAGCATCAGAAACCATCAGGTCTACTTCAACAACCCGAAATCCCGGAATGGAAATGGGAAAACATTACCATGGATTTCATCACTAAATTGCCAAGGACTGCAAGTGGTTTTGATACTATTTGGGTAATAGTTGATCGTCTCACCAAATCAGCACACTTCCTGCCAATAAGAGAAGATGACAAGATGGAGAAGTTAGCACGACTGTATTTGAAGGAAGTCGTCTCCAGACATGGAATACCAATCTCTATTATCTCTGATAGGGATGGCAGATTTATTTCAAGATTCTGGCAGACATTACAGCAAGCATTAGGAACTCGTCTAGACATGAGTACTGCCTATCATCCACAAACTGATGGACAGAGCGAAAGTACAATACAAACGCTTGAAGACATGCTACGAGCATGTGTTATTGATTTCGGAAACAGTTGGGATCGACATCTACCGTTAGCAGAATTTTCCTACAACAACAGCTACCATTCAAGCATTGAGATGGCGCCGTTTGAAGCACTTTATGGTAGAAAGTGCAGGTCTCCAATTTGTTGGAGTGAAGTGGGGGATAGACAGATTACGGGTCCAGAGATTATACAAGAAACTACCGAGAAGATCATCCAAATTCAACAACGGTTGAAAACCGCCCAAAGTCGACAAAAGAGCTACGCTGACATTAAAAGAAAAGATATAGAATTTGAAATTGGAGAGATGGTCATGCTTAAAGTTGCACCTTGGAAAGGCGTTGTTCGATTTGGTAAACGAGGGAAATTAAATCCAAGGTATATTGGACCATTCAAGATTATTGATCGTGTCGGACCAGTAGCTTACCGACTTGAGTTACCTCAATAACTCGCGGCTGTACATAACACTTTCCACGTCTCGAATTTGAAGAAATGTTTTGCTAAAGAAGATCTCACTATTCCGTTAGATGAAATCCAAATCAACGAAAAACTTCAATTCATCGAAGAACCCGTCGAAATAATGGATCGTGAGGTTAAAAGACTTAAGCAAAACAAGATACCAATTGTTAAGGTTCGATGGAATGCTCGTAGAGGACCTAAGTTCACCTGGGAGCGTGAAGATCAGATAAAGAAGAAATACCCGCATCTATTTCCAGAAGATTCGTCAACACCTTCAACAGCTTAAAATTTCGGGACGAAATTTATTTAACGGGTAGGTACTGTAGTGACCCGAACTTTTCCATGCTTATATATATTCATTGAGATTGATATTTACATGATTAAATGTTTCCAACATGTTAAGCAATCAAACTTGTTAAGACTTGATTAATTGAAATAGGTTTCATATAGACAATTGACCACCCAAGTTGACCGGTGATTCACGAACGTTAAAACTTGTAAAAACTATATGATGACATATATATGGTTATATATATAGTTAACATGATATTATGATAAGTAAACATATCATTAATTATATTAACAATGAACTACATATGTAAAAACAAGACTACTAACTTAATGATTTTGAAACGAGACATATATGTAACGATTATCGTTGTAACGACATTTAATGTATATATATCATATTAAGAGATATTCGTACATCATAATATCATGATAATATAATAATTTAAAATCTCTTTTGATATTATAAACATTGGGTTAACAACATTTAACAAGATCGTTAACCTAAAGGTTTCAAAACAACATTTACATGTAACGACTAACGATGACTTAACGACTCAGTTAAAATGTATATACATGTAGTGTTTTAATATGTATTCATACACTTTTGAAAGACTTCAAGACACTTATCAAAATACTTCTACTTAACAAAAATGCTTACAATTACATCCTCGTTCAGTTTCATCAACAATTCTACTCGTATGCACCCGTATTCGTACTCGTACAATACACAGCTTTTAGATGTATGTACTATTGGTATATACACTCCAATGATCAGCTCTTAGCAGCCCATGTGAGTCACCTAACACATGTGGGAACCATCATTTGGCAACTAGCATGAAATATCTCATAAAATTACAAAAATATGAGTAATCATTCATGACTTATTTACATGAAAACAAAATTACATATCCTTTATATCTAATCCATACACCAACGACCAAAAACACCTACAAACACTTTCATTCTTCGTTTTTCTTCATCTAATTGATCTCTCTCAAGTTCTATCTTCAAGTTCTAAGTGTTCTTCATAAATTCCAAAAGTTCTAGTTTCATAAAATCAAGAATACTTTCAAGTTTGCTAGCTCACTTCCAATCTTGTAAGGTGATCATCCAACCTCAAGAAATCTTTGTTTCTTACAGTAGGTTATCATTCTAATATAAGGTAATAATCATATTCAAACTTTGGTTCAATTTCTATAACTATAACAATCTTATTTCAAGTAATGATCTTACTTGAACTTGTTTTCGTGTCATGATTCTACTTCAAGAACTTCGAGCCATCCAAGGATCCATTGAAGCTAGATCCATTTTTCTCTTTTCCAGTAGGTTTATCCAAGGAACTTAAGGTAGTAATGATGTTCATAACATCATTCGATTCATACATATAAAGCTATCTTATTCGAAGGTTTAAACTTGTAATCACTAGAACATAGTTTAGTTAATTCTAAACTTGTTCGCAAACAAAAGTTAATCCTTCTAACTTGACTTTTAAAATCAACTAAACACATGTTCTATATCTATATGATATTCTAACTTAATGATTTAAAACCTGGAAACACGAAAAACACCGTAAAACCGGATTTACGCCGTCGTAGTAACACCGCGGGCTGTTTTGGGTTAGTTAATTAAAAACTATGATAAACTTTGATTTAAAAGTTGTTATTCTGAGAAAATGATTTTTATTATGAACATGAAACTATATCCAAAAATTATGGTTAAACTCAAAGTGGAAGTATGTTTTCTAAAATGGTCATCTAGACGTCGTTCTTTCGACTGAAATGACTACCTTTACAAAAACGACTTGTAACTTATTTTTCTGACTATAAACCTATACTTTTTCTGTTTAGATTCATAAAATAGAGTTCAATATGAAACCATAGCAATTTGATTCACTCAAAACGGATTTAAAATGAAGAAGTTATGGGTAAAACAAGATTTGATAATTTTTCTCATTTTAGCTACGTAAAAATTGGTAACAAATCTATTCCAACCATAACTTAATCAACTTGTATTGTATATTATGTAATCTTGAGATACCATAGACACGTATACAATGTTTCGACCTATCATGTCGACACATCTATATATATTTCGGAACAACCATAGACACTCTATATGTGAATGTTGGAGTTAGCTATACAGGGTTGAGGTTGATTCCAAAATATATATAGTTTGAGTTGTGATCAATACTGAGATACGTATACACTGGGTCGTGGATTGATTCAAGATAATATTTATCGATTTATTTCTGTACATCTAACTGTGGACAACTAGTTGTAGGTTACTAACGAGGACAGCTGACTTAATAAACTTAAAACATCAAAATATATTAAAAGTGTTGTAAATATATTTTTTGAACATACTTTGATATACATGTATATATTGTTATAGGTTCGTGAATCAACCAGTGGCCAAGTCTTACTTCCCGACGAAGTAAAATCTGTGAAAGTGAGTTATAGTCCCACTTTTAAAATCTAATATTTTTGGGATGAGAATACATGCAGGTTTTATAAATGATTTACAAAATAGACACGAGTACGTGAAACTACATTCTATGGTTGAATTATCGAAATCGAATATGCCCCTTTTTATTAAGTCTGGTAATCTAAGAATTAGGGAACAGACACCCTAATTGACGCGAATCCTAAAGATAGATCTATTGGGCTTAACAAACCCCATCCAAAGTACCGGATGCTTTAGTACTTCGAAATTTATATCATATCCGAAGGGTGTCCCGGAATGATGGGGATATTCTTATATATGCATCTTGTTAATGTCGGTTACCAGGTGTTCACCATATGAATGATTTTTATCTCTATGTATGGGATGTGTATTGAAATATGAAATCTTGTGGTCTATTATTATGATTTGATATATATAGGTTAAACCTATAACTCACCAACATTTTTGTTGACGTTTTAAGCATGTTTATTCTCAGGTGATTATTAAGAGCTTCCGCTGTCGCATACTTAAATAAGGACGAGATTTGGAGTCCATGCTTGTATGATATTGTGTAAAAACTGCATTCAAGAAACTTATTTTGTTGTAACATATTTGTATTGTAAACCATTATGTAATGGTCGTGTGTAAACAGGATATTTTAGATTATCGTTATTTGATAATCTACGTAAAGCTTTTTTTAAACCTTTATTGATGAAATAAAGGTTATGGTTTGTTTTAAAATGAATGCAGTCTTTGAAAAACGTCTCATATAGAGGTCAAAACCTCGCAACGAAATCAATTAATATGGAACGTTTTTAATCAATAAGAACGGGACATTTCATGGTGGGTATTAAGCATCGACATAATATTGTCCGGGATTCCCTTGTTGATGTTTGTTATCGATCTGGGATTTCAGCGAGAAAGGAGGTTGACATTGGGTTGTCTGGAGGGAACGACAGGGCCCTCAGACCTGCAGATGTGTTACTTTATTCCTGGGATTGTGGTCGCGATGTTTGTGTTGACTTGACAGGATCTTCTCCTTTGACACAGTCTGGGCTTTCTGACTTTGTCCCTGGACGTGCTGTGATTGATGCGGCTCGTCGGAAGCGGGTCAAGTAAAAATCTAGTTGTCTGGCGATTGGTTATGGTTTCATTCCTTTCTCATTTTCTTCCCTTGGGGAATTAGAGAAGGAGGCTGTTTCTTTGCTAAAGCGGGTTCAGAAGAGTTCGATGGCGCAAGATATTGGTGCCGGTGCTGCTGCTCATATTTTTACTAGGATAGGTTTTGCTATTGCTAGAGGTGTGGGGGCCCAGATTGTCTCTAGGCTTCCCACTAATTTTTTGTAAGTTTTAAAACTTTTAAGTTTATAATAATAATAATAATAATAATAATAATAATAATAATAATAATAATAATAAAATAATAATAATAATAATAATAATAATAAAATATAAGGAGTGAATTAATCGAATCACAGTCAACTGAATTATGATTTTGAGGCTTGTGAATTATGATTTTGAGGCTTTTGATTATAGATGGCAAAATGGGTGGGTAGGGTGTAATGATTAAAAGCTGGTAATAATTTGTATGGGTGGGGTAATGTTTCGATTGAATTATGTACATATATTGATCAATAGGTATGGTAATCACTAAAAAAACATAGGTGACTTTCAGAATGCATAGAATCACGAAGTTTATGCATTCAAAATGCATTCATTGTTGGTACCTTTCATGTCGTTTGACCAGATTTAGACATCCGCCTTTTTAATGTATGCACCTGTTCAACCCGTCAAAATAGAGCATAACCCGCCTTGACCCATATAAAAGTGAATCCCTGTATTTGAATTCATAGTGTAAGGGTTGTATAGACATTTGATACTGTGACTATCCTTCCAAATCCCTTTGGACGAATACATCAATCATCGATTTCACAGTGAGGTACTGACCTCTACATGATATGTTTTGTAAACATTGCATTCTTTTGAAAAGGCACACCATAATTGAATATCGAATTCCAAGGTTTTTGACGTTTGATGATTTCTACATGTAGACAATCACCGTAATTAATAGTTTACAATACTACATCCGTTGATAACGCAGTCAAAATAAGATACATGGTGATGATTTTGTGAATGCAACGTTTTCTCGAATAAAGCATGTATGACTCCATGCACATAGCTTGTATCACATATAAGCAAACAGCGGAAGACTTCTAGGAACCTGAGAATAAACATGCTTAAAAGTGTCAACACAAAGGTTGGTGAGTTCATAGTTTTAATGTTGGCATAATCCGTATACAAAGGTGGATCACAAGATTTCAGTTGTTTCATCCAGAAACGTTTATCAAAATATTCTACAAGATTGAGCACCCTGGTAACTAAACTTTAACGTCTATATAATAAGTACCCTTGTTTTAACATACATGCAACCAACATGTACAATACACGCAATCCAACGTGTACTAAACTCAAATAGTATACGTCTGTTTTATAGTTCAGGCTAGGTTTTCTATACCTGGAACAGACGGGAATGTCAAGCTCTATGGATCCATATACAACTACTCGCACCCACCAGTTCTTATAACTGGCAGTTACTAGTTACCAGAGCTAAGGGGTTTTCGGTTCAAACTCAGTGTAGAATTTAGTATGTACTTGTATCCATTGCATTTAAAATGAAGTGCATGTATTCTCAGCCCAAAAATATAGATTGCAAAAGCAATTAAAAAGGGAGCAAATGAAACTTACCTTAGCAGCACATAAGGTCATTCACCGAAATGTGACCGAAACTCGGAATGCAAAATAATCGTAGATCTCAACCTAGAGAACATATGTTGGTCAATACATGTCTAATAAGCTAGGTCGGGTCATAGTGTATCACAATCCTAATGCTCGAAACCGACATGCAAAAGTTAACAAAAGTCATCTCAACAGTCAACCTGACCCAATATGATCTTTAAATCTATACATGTTTATTATCATAGTATAAATCTTGATAATTGAACGAATTTATAGTTTATCAAACTTAAAATATTATTTATTTCAGGACCTATATTATATTTGAATTATCATGGCAATCGAAAATATTTTATTATTTCACATAGCTTTCCAATACTTGTAAAATCAGATTATAGTGTTTATAAAGCTTTAAAACATGATAAGACAGTCAACTTTGACAATTGTTCAACAAAATGAGACGTGCTTTATATAGAAATTCATTTACTCGATTAGTAATATTTGAAAATCCAATTTATCAGTCTCATAGACAAGTTTTTTAAATATTAATTTACAGTTTCAAACACAATTTCAATTAATGTCAACCATAATTCAGTTGGCCATATCTTTTAATTCGTTCATCGAAACTATTCGATATCTAAATGAAAAGTTATTGGTTTTTCGCCAGCTTTCCAACGACATGCATATCATATACCTTATCTCAGTAGCATGTGTATTAAACTCATGACTATCATAAACTATTTAACGACAATATTAAACATACAAGCATGCATGATCATATATACTCGAGCACTAGTCAGGGATACACTATTAATAAATAAATGATAAGATATGAATGCTCACGTATCAATATTGTAATTCAATATTGCAGGAAAGTACGTAGACGCAACGGAGACAATAAACACTAGATTGATCTCACGAGCATACCCCCGAACAATACCCATAACCTCCATAGCTATAACCCATAATTTCCTTGGCTCTATCCTTCTCGAAAACCCATTTTGAAAAACATACGAGCAGAACGTCGTTGTAGTATTTTATGTATACTAATAATACTAATACTACTAATAATAATATTAGGATTAATAATAATAATCTTTGTTAATAATAATAATAATAATAATAATAAATAAATTTTTACGGAGTATATAGATAAGAGAGATGGAGTGTGGATGAAATGAACCAAAAATCGAGCAATTTATAGAACCTTTTCTGCCACCAGCTCCCATGCAATCGCATGGGATGGAAGCCTATTAGCCATGCGATCGCATGGTACATTTTGACAGCTCATTTGCATGAACTACTTCTGCCGACACCTCTTATTAATAATATATATATATAATATTTAATATATAATATATTTAACCTTTAGAATTAATTAAATATTATATTATATTCTCGTGCATAGTTGGTTTGTAATTTTTACACCGATGAATTGTACGTTGACGCTCGACTTACGTACCGGTTCCGGTTTTTCGAACGCATTTTCGTACGCTTAGAAAACTGGTACTTTACGTTTCGTGTAATGTACCTTTATCAATAACAAGACTCAAATCAATGAAAAATTATCCCACTCAAAGTGTAACTTATTCATTTGAGTGTTTTAGTCATTTGCTTCTATAAATCGACGTCTCGTTATTATAATAATACTATTTTAAATCCAAAACGTTTTACGACTAAGTTAATATTATATTTTATCACTTTGTAAAATAATGATATTATCATTTAAAAATATAAACTTATATATTTTGGAAATAGTTACTTACTAATATAATATTTAGTTTTTCAAAAACTAATTATATTTCAAAGTTTAATATATTTAAAATCGTTTAAATATTAGATATTATTATATCACCTTACGTTTTACGCTCTAGTACATAATTTGATATGATTCATTTATGCGTCAACGTTTAATTTAACTTCTCAAAAGTTCTAATTAACATATCTATAAATCAATTGAATCAATAAACAAGTGTTACAATCGTTTACTTAACTTATCGATATTCATTTTCTAAGTTATCTATATTCCCCAATTTTATTTTTACATTAAATAATATGAAGGTTAAATAGTTTATCTTATCAAAAGTCACGAGGCAATTATTGTAAGGCATGTATTGAAATTCAACAAGAATTTCCACAAATCTGTCTAGCTTTCGCTACTTGACATTTTGTCCTTACTCGAAGATCACTTTACCATTTATTTCGAATACCGCTAAAAAGGAAAGGTTTCCTAAATTAAAGTGGACCTCTCAGTAGAGACTTGTAATCATATCACATTGTAACTGATAAATAAATCATTTGATATTACCTTCTAATTCTATCGATAAACATATTGAAACAAATACGTTTAATGTAAAGTATGATACACTTAATACTTTGTTGACGTTTTCAAGTTATAATATATATATATATATATATATATATATATATATATATATATATATATATATATATATATACACACACATATATACATATCTTATGTTTACAATCGTTCGTGACTCGTCGAAATTTGGTCGAGGTTAAATGAATACATAAACACAATTCAAAATGTTTGAGATTTAACTTATCAGACTTTGCTTATCGTGTCGGAAACATTAAATCATTTAAGGATTAAGTTTAAATTTGGTCGGAAATTTCCGGGTCATCACAGTACCTATTCGTTAAAGAAATTTCGTCCTGAAATTTGATTGGAATGGTCATGGCTAACAATAAGTATGTTTTCATGATGCATACGAGCTAAAAATTAGAGTTTTATCATCATTGAGTAATATAGATAAAACAATTCGATTTTGTGAAGAGTACGAGTGAAGTTATCACAAAAGAGTGAAATGAATAAATGTAGATTCGTCATATATTTTGACGTAGATAGGATTGATTTCCGGAGTTCAAGGGATTTAGATAAAATCTTCGTAATAAGATTTGATTCTTCGGTAATTAAGGAAATTATGATCTTCTTTGATTAAATGAGATAACCTGTCACGATTGCTCTGTCAAATTTTTTGCTATAAATCCACTCTCTTCGTTTCTTTTTCCACAGCTCACCTTCTACTCTTCCTCCCTCAACTCATACTTTAAAGTATTCGTCAACCTGCTTCATCCAGTTCTGATTCTTGATATACTCCTAACTTTCATATCTATCATTCTTCTTTTTCATCTGCCGCCGGAGGAATCTATTCACTTTTACTATACTCTTGGCTTTATAGTGTTTTTAGTTCTCTCGTGTATTTACGTTGCAATACTTATTGATATACACGGTTTGTAATTTATGTGTTGTCGTCGGGCTTTATATCTTTCCTTATTTTTCAGAGTCCCTGCTTCTGTCTTTCTATAATCATCGATATCCACAGTTAATGCTCTATTCTTTTTGCTGCGATTTATACCCCCATTTCTATTTCGGAGCTTCATGCTCTGTTTTCTCTTTTATCCATTAAGCACCGTATGTAATGGTCCAGAATTCGCAGATATGAATTTCGGAATGAACATAGTTAATGTTCTAAGAAGGAAATTGTAATGGCACGATCTTGATTTGTCAAATTACCAGAATACCTCGGAAAATGCCTAATCATCAAGAAAAATATTTTCTTGCTAGTTTAGAGGTTAATTAGAATGAAAGAGTTATGTAACATGGTTCATGATGAGGGTATGATCTGTGAACCTTTATCACGTTCCATTAGAAACTTAGCATGACTTACTGTAATATAATCACATTGATCAATTGTCATTATATTATACTAACTCATGCTTCAATTCCCAACACTACTTCAAATTCATACTTTAAACTCGAAGGTTTTAAAATTTAGAAACTAAAACAGTTTTATTTATGATAAGGTAGAGATAACGCGAGGAGATAAATGATTTCAGATAAGAATAATTATGAAAATATCTTCAGAAATATCGAGGATATTTATAATAAAAGATACAATGATATCTTAGAATTTTTAATATCGATGGATGATGTAGAAGATTTGTCCGTAAAGGTTTAGAGTCAGAAGTAAGGTATTCGTTAATGACTTCAGCAGACACTGAATCATTTGGATTCTTTGAAGGCAGGTTTAGTCTTTGTGATTTGTCCACAGCCTCCTTCATAGTTTGCTCAATCCGTTTTCCAGTTTCAAACCTTCTCTTTTTCTGAGCTTTACCAACTTACTATTCTTTATCATCAAACTTTTGGCTGTTAAGGTCGTTTACAGTTTTTGCTGCTTCATCGGCATTTTTCAAAATTTCGAGAATTGATTTGTAGGCTGGGCGCTTTTCAGAATTTCATAATGGAAGATCATAATTCTAAGAGATAATTGTTATATGTATGCATATAACTGTTGATGTAGAAACACTACGAGATTCAAAATACTGATTGCTAATTCCCTGTAGTTGGTATGGCAATTATTGTTACAAGATGTGGATGAGTACATGATGGAGTTTCAATGAGTATAATGATTTTTTGAAAGGTCAAAGATCAATGAAGTTGTTGGTAAGTTTACTGCTAATGTGGCGAGATATAGAAGGTTCCCCTGTAACAATGATGAAGGGGTAATCGTTATAATAAGGCTTATTCGAATGAAAAATTGAAGTTGATTTGCTGGAGGTGTGACAAAACTGGCTACTTTGAAAACGAATTGCAAAATTATTTTCGGTAATAATAATGTCAAAGGATCTAACACAGATTTGAATTCAAAGTATGGTTTTGTAAGATGTGAAAATCTAATAGTGATATCTTCTGTTAAATCTTGACTCGGATTCTGATCTGTCAAAAATCAGAATGTGTAATCGAATTTGTATGAAAATGGTTGTTACGATTCTTATGGAAGAATGTATATCGTTGTGAATGTAGTGAGTATAGTTAATGATTCTTGAATCAAAATTGAAGAATGTACAGTGTAACATATTAATTGTGAACTTATATATTTCCCGGGTACTACCTACCCGTTAAAAAATTTCACAAGTAATATTTTGTACCAGAAAATTTTATTACAGTCTTTATGAAAATATATGCATGTATATTTTCTTCAGATATAATACAGATTTAATGAGTTAATATCATATTAAGCTCATTTGATTTTCGGCTGGATTAGAAATGAATAATCTCTAAAACATTAAAGATTTCATAATCTGCGTGGAGTATTTCACTAATGTAATCAATACTTCGTTATTCAGTTTTATTGATATTTCCTCAGTAAATCATGTTGGTGCTCATGGAACTCTTGCTAACTTCGCAAGGTACGAATGATGTTTTCTAGAAAGTTTCGAGTACATCGAAAATGAAAGTGTAAAATCAAACGTGTAATTGAATAATACACTTAGTTTATTATGAACAGGAATTCATTGAATTTGAAACAGAGATTGTAGTTAACGATGGTTATGTCGTTATTGAAGGATGTACATTATTGCATATTAGTAATATGAACTAACCGAGTAGTACCTACCAGTTAAGATTCACACGTAATAGCTTAGTACGAAAAGATTTATTTTGATTTCAAAATTCATATATAATAAATATACATATAATTTCTTTAGGGAAAATGAGTTAATACTTCATAACTCATTGATACAATATACGCGTTGTTGATTTGTGATGATGTTGGTGATTATGGAATTGGCAAAACTTGTAATGCTACAGGTTTTGCCGGTGTTGGCGATACTGACGGTACTGTTGATGCTGCTGGTAAAACAAGTCTATCTTGTAAATCGTGCACCATTCCGATCAGGGTTTCTACTCTTCCTTCTATCGTTACGGTCCACTTATCTGATTTACGGTTACAGCTGGAATAGATAATCTCTAAGACTTTAGAGATTACATAATCGATGCAGAATGTTCCTCCAATGAAGTTATGAATCAATACTTCATCGGTTACTATTGTTGGTACTCCTTGGTATCTATGGTGCGTATGACGTTGATGCTAGTGGAACAAATTGTGATGTTGAGGTGTGGAATGCGGAGGTTGTTGTTGTTGGTGGTAATGGTACTGTTGGTGTTGATGATGGTGGTACTGTTGATGCCGGTGATGCTGCTGGTGCTTGTAACATTTGCACCATATTCTCCAAAGCCACTACCCGAGCGCGAAGCTCGTTGACTTCTTCTATTACACCGGGATGATTGTCGGTTCTGTAACGACCCTGGATTTTCCAACGTTTATTTATTAATATTATTATTAATACTTGTGATATAATGAATGTATGGTTTATATACATTTACTTGTTACCATACTTGACTTTAAATGCCCGAAACGTCTTTGTGACACACGTACATTACACGAATAATATTTTTGAGTATTATTTACATTCATGATTAAGTTTTATTAATCATTTTTAATTAACTATGGTTACTAGTTAATTACTTGGGCTTGTACTTGGATTATTATTTATTTGGACTTGGGCTTGTGTTAATGGACATAGAAGCCCACTATACTACACTTAATGGATTATTTGGCCCATCTTAAAATGCAAGCATCATACTTAGACTTAACTAGATTGATTAAGTTATGAAAGAATCTAGTTACTTGTTACTTGCACCTTATCCCCATGAACATACACCTTATAACCAACTTTTGAACCTTTACATGCATGAAACTAGTGGACTAATCCTTCCCCCCCTTTTTGATCCCCTAACCGTCGGCCTTTGATAGATCAAGGGAGAGTTCAAATTTTTTTTTTTTACTTACTCTCTTGCATTCTCTCACTCCATTACACACTTACTCACTTTTGCTCTCAACTTTTCTCTCATTTTTCTCTCCATTCTTGTAAGTAACAAGGCTTCCTTTTCTTCCTTTCTTTCCTTCTAAAACCGTAGTAACAACCCTTATTATCATCATCATTTGTTTGTTAATACTTGTTCTTGTTTGTTACTTAACTACTTGTAGTTGTTATTTACTAATTACTAAGAATCAAGCTCTTTAGTTTATTCTTCATTTTATCTTGTATTTACAAGAACACACAAGAACCTAACTTACTAGTTATGTTCTACATTTAATGTCTTAAAAGATTTAAGGTTCATGTGTTGTAAAATCATACTTGAAGTACATGTTGTAAACTTAAAAGTTTACTTCCTTAAAGATCAAGATTTTGGCTTGAATCTTTAAAGTATGAACAACCATGACTTGTTACTTGTTTATTTAACTTATTTCTTCATATTATACACTCTTTAAATTCGTGTTTATGGATTGATGGTCAAGTGTTACTAGTTAACTTTGATCTCATTTTTCTTGAACAAAAGTTAACTTGAAAGTTCAAGAACATGGAAGTGTAACTCTTTAGTTATAACTTCATAAACTTATGAAAGATCTAAGTTTCTATAACTTATAGTCTACTTAATTTGTTATAAACAAAAGCTTGTAAGCTTACATACACTTTACTAGTTGAAAAATCTAAGTTTTGTAACTTATGGTTTCATTAAAGTAAAGATTCAAGTAGTATTACTTAGGATTTAACTTAATAACTTTAGATCTAGATCTTTGGGTCTTGTATCTTCAAGATCTAACTAAGAACTATATTCTACATCTTAAGATCTTGATTAGTTAGTTTACTTTCAAGTTTGTAGTTCAATATTACTTTTATAGTTCATGTATGTGTCGGATCTAAGATTTTGATGTAACTTTGGTTCATCAAGCTACTTGCAACACTTAAATGAGTCGTGCTACATGTCTTAGACTTACACAAGTGTTATTATGGTAAAACCTTGGTTAAGATGATGCAAACACATCAACGAGTTGTACACTTGAAGCTATATGCATCAAGGATGAGAACCGTGATAAGCATCGAGCACCAAGAACCCACTGGAACCTACTGTTTACTATTTTAAGGAACAGACCCGAAGACCTGGGCTACTGTAAAGTTGATTTTCAGTTATATCTGTTCGAGTAGATAATTTTTCGTTTAAGACTCATCTTAATCCGAGTTACGGTTTAGGATCTATGGCCCTCCGAACGTCACTATGTCCTTTTAACGTTGTGCTGAAAATTCTGACCTACTCCTACTTAGACAGTCTCCACGATCAAACGAAGACGAGTTTGCTTCTGGAATTTTTATCACAACTAAAGGACTCATATACGGAGCCATTTTCACTGGTCTCACCTTATTTCAGTAGGTATAGAGGCCGTGATGACTGATCGAAGTCAGCCTTTGTTTTAAACTCTTTTATAGAATGAGACTTACTTTATACGCTTTGTTTGATGATGAATGATGATGACCCTTAAGACCTAATTAACATACACTTAAACCTATTGGGACGATTTACTGACTTAGTACTATTTGACTTAGGTTGAGGACTTTTCGGACCTACGTACTTGCTTACTTCCCGACTCGACTTTACTACTACTTTACCACTGTGAGTTATAGCATCCCCTTTTACTTTAACTATTTTGGGAACTGAGAATACATGTGCATTTTACGTTTTACATACTAGGCACGAGTACTTAAACTTTATATATGTGTGGGTTATACAACGGCATAAACATTCCCTTTAGCTCGGTAACGTTTAGTCATTGGTTTTTGAACTGGTGAACGCGAATCTTAGATATGGATCCACAGGGTTGACATCCCCACTCGGACTAGTAGCGCTAGCATTTAACGGGTGTTTAATACTTCGTAAACATACGCATTTTCCAAGTGTACTTTCAGGGGGTTATAAACGTTAAGTTAGTTACCAAGTGCTCACGGTTAAACATATACTTTATCATACTGTTTTGAAATGCTCTTTGTAGCACTGAAATCTCGTGGCCTACCTTACATACTGTTATACTTAAACTATAGCTCACCAACCTTTGTGTTGACGTTTTTAAGCATGTTTTTCTCAGGTGCTTAAGGTTGCTAGCTTCCGCTGTTTACTAGACATGCCTCATAGACTTCCGCTGTGCTTTACTAGAGATGTCACCGCATGAACTGCTTTATCTTGCATTCAAACTTTAATACTTTTGAACTATGATTTGTAACGACCTAAGGGTCACGCACTATTACTGATTGCTTATGTTCATTGAAGCATACTTTTGGTTGTAAAATAATTGACGTTGGTTATGACGTCAGCTTTTATCATAAATGCAAACTTGTTTTGAAAACGCATATAGTGTTTGACCTTGTAATGATCCTGTTGTTGATGATTCGTACACGATGGTTTTGTACGGGGCATCACAGGTTCGGACGAGCGGACGAATAAGATCTAGAATTTGAGATAGTATATAATCATGACGAGATACTCTAGAAATGAGAGAGAAGATGGTATTGCGAACAGGTTCGCCGGTAAGTGCTTCAGGTTCCTCGCCAAGAGGGGAATGTGGTGGATGGAAGAGATAGCCTTCTTCTTGTCTCCAATGATTAAGTAGACTACGAACTCATCCCAAATTCATCCAGAATAGATGATGGCTAATTGGTTGATCTATTCCGGTCACACTGCTTTCGGAGCTCGAGTGGAAATCCATATCGGAATAGTTGTCGGAATCTAAAGAATTTGAACTAGATACGTGATCCATCTTGTATAATCAGGGAATTAATTTTTGATATGAAATAGATTATAGGACTTAGATTGGTATTCTTCAACACATAATTTACATATGTATATATAATACCAAAATCCCATAAATTACGGAGAAAATTTCGGAAGATGTCAGGAAAAGTTTACAGTAACGGATACGCTAAGATATGAATTAGCAGATACGCTAAGATATGAATTTTTGTCTATACACTATCCATGCAATAAATGCAGGAAAATGTGTCTAGACTTAAGAATGATAAGCATGTGGTTTCCGACAAGAAATGATAAGCAAAAATCGGTAAAAACAGATACGGTCATAGTCCAGACTCACTAATGCATCCTAACAATTACCAGTTAAACACATTAATGCAAATTCTGATTCCCTATGACCTCAAGCTCTGATACCAACTGTGACAATCCTTCCAAATCCCTTTGGACGAATACATCAATCATCGATTTCACAGTGAGGTACTGACCTCTACATGATATGTTTTGTAAACATTGCATTCTTTTGAAAAGGCACACCATAATTGAATATCGAATTCCAAGGTTTTTGACGTTTGATGATTTCTACATGTAGACAATCACCGTAATTAATAGTTTACAATACTACATCCGTTGATAACGCAGTCAAAATAAGATACATGGTGATGATTTTGTGAATGCAACGTTTTCTCGAATAAAGCATGTATGACTCCATGCACATAGCTTGTATCACATATAAGCAAACAGCGGAAGACTTCTAGGAACCTGAGAATAAACATGCTTAAAAGTGTCAACACAAAGGTTGGTGAGTTCATAGTTTTAATGTTGCGCATAATCCGTATACAAAGGTGGATCACAAGATTTCAGTTGTTTCATCCAGAAACGTTTATCAAAATATTCTACAAGATTGAGCACCCTGGTAACTAAACTTTAACGTCTATATAATAAGTACCCTTGTTTTAACATACATGCAACCAACATGTACAATACACGCAATCCAACGTGTACTAAACTCAAATAGTATACGTCTGTTTTATAGTTCAGGCTAGGTTTTCTATACCTGGAACAGACGGGAATGTCAAGCTCTATGGATCCATATACAACAACTCGCGCCCACCAGTTCTTATAACTGGCAGTTACTAGTTACCAGAGCTAAGGGGTTTTCGGTTCAAACTCAGTGTAGAATTTAGTATGTACTTGTATCCATTGCGTTTAAAATGAAGTGCATGTATTCTCAGCCCAAAAATATAGATTGCAAAAGCAATTAAAAAGGGAGCAAATGAAACTCACCTTAGCAGCACATAAGGTCATTCACCGAAATGTGACCGAAACTCGGAATGCAAAATAATCGTAGATCTCAACCTAGAGAACATATGTTGGTCAATACATGTCTAATAAGCTAGGTCGGGTCATAGTGTATCACAATCCTAATGCTCGAAACCGACATGCAAAAGTTAACAAAAGTCATCTCAACAGTCAACCTGACCCAATATGATCTTTAAATCTATACATGTTTATTATCATAGTATAAATCTTGATAATTGAACGAATTTATAGTTTATCAAACTCAAAATATTATTTATTTCAGGACCTATATTATATTTGAATTATCATGACAATCGAAAATATTTTATTATTTCACATAGCTTTCCAATACTTGTAAAATCAGATTATAGTGTTTATAAAGCTTTAAAACATGATAAGACAGTCAACTTTGACAATTGTTCAACAAAATGAGACGTGCTTTATATAGAAATTCATTTACTCGATTAGTAATATTTGAAAATCCAATTTATCAGTCTCATAGACAAGTTTTTTAAATATTAATTTATAGTTTCAAACACAATTTCAATTAACGTCAACCATAATTCAGTTGGCCATATCTTTTAATTCGTTCATCGAAACTATTCGATATCTAAATGAAAAGTTATTGGTTTTTCGCCAGCTTTCCAACGACATGCATATCATATACCTTATCTCAGTAGCATGTGTATTAAACTCATGACTATCATAAACTATTTAACGACAATATTAAACATACAAGCATGCATGATCATATATACTCGAGCACTAGTCAGGGATACACTATTAATAAATAAAAGATAAGATATGAATGCTCACGTATCAATATTGTAATTCAATATTGCAGGAAAGTACGTAGACGCAACGGAGACAATAAACATTAGATTGATCTCACGAGCATACCCCCGAACAATACCCATAACCTCCATAGCTATAACCCATAATTTTCTTAGCTCTATCCTTCTCGAAAACCCATTTTGAAAAATATACGAGCAGAACCTCGTCGTAGTATTTTATGTATACTAATACTACTAATAATAATATTAGGATTAATAATAATAATCTTTGTTAATAATAATAATAAATAAATAAATTTTTACGGAGTATATAGATAAGAGAGATGGAGTGTGGATGAAATGAACCAAAAATCGAGCAATTTATAAAACCTTTCCTGCCACCAGCTCCCATGCGATCGCATGGGATGGAAGCCTATTAGCCATGCGATCGCATGGTACATTTTGACAGCTCATTTGCATGAACTACTTATGCCGACACCTCTTATTAATAATATATATATAATATTTAATATATAATATATTTAACCTTTAGAATTAATTAAATATTATATTATATGCTCGTGCATAGTTGATTTGTAATTTTTACACCGATGAATTGTACGTTGACGCTCGACTTACGTACCGGTTCCGATTTTTCGAACGCATTTTCGTACGCTTAGAAAACTGGTACTTTACGTTTCGTGTAATGTACCTTTATCAATAACAAGACTTAAATCAATGAAAAATTATCCCACTCAAAGTGTAACTTATTCATTTGATTGTTTTAGTCATTTGCTTCTATAAATCGACGTCTCGTTATTATAATAATACTATTTTAAATCCAAAACGTTTTACGACTAAGTTAATATTATATTTTATCACTTTGTAAAATAATGATATTATCATTTAAAAATATAAACTTATATATTTTGGAAATAGTTACTTACTAATATAATATTTAGTTTTTCAAAAACTAATTATATTTCAAAGTTTAATATATTTAAAATCGTTTAAATATTAGATATTATTATATCACCTTACGTTTTACGCTCTAGTACATAATTTGATATGATTCATTTATGCGCCAACGTTTAATTTAACTTCTCAAACGTTCTAATTAACATATCTATAAATCAATCGAATCAATAAACAAGTGTTACAATCGTTACTTAACTTATCGATATTCATTTTCTAAGTTATCTATATTCCCCAATTTTATTTTTACATTAAATAATATGAAGGTTAAATAGTTTATCTTATCAAAAGTAACGAGGCAATTATTGTAAGGCATGTATTGGAATTCAACAGGAATTTTCACCAATCTGTCTAGCTTTCGCTACTTGACATTTTGTCCTTACTCGAAGATCACTTTACCATTTATTCCGAATACCGCTAAAAAGGAAAGGTTTCCTAAATCAAAGTGGACCTCTCAACAGAGACTTGTAATCATATCACAATGTAACTGATAAATCAATCATTTGATATTACCTTCTAATTCCATCGATAAACATATTGAAACAAATACGTTTAATGTAAAGTATGATACACTTAATACTTTGTTGACGTTTTCAAGTTATAATATATATATATATATATATATATATATATATATATATATATATATATATATATATATATATATATATATATATATATATATATATATATATATATACATATCTTATGTTTACAATCGTTCGTGACTCGTCGAAATTTGGTCGAGGTTAAATGAATACATGAACACAGTTCAAAATGTTTGAGATTTAACTTATCAGACTTTGCTTATCGTGTCGGAAACATTAAATCATTTAAGGATTAAGTTTAAATTTGGTCGGAAATTTCCGGGTCATCACAGATACTATGCTTTATCTCAACTTCTAACGGTACCTTTGTTGTTCATCATTTAATTTCTTTATGTGTTAGTTGCATGGTAAATTTTTATAGTCACATTTGGTTGATATGGAAAAGAAGGAATAGATTGGTTCATGGCAGCGCTGCTCATTGAAGATCTATCCTCAACGAAGACATCATTGCGACATTGCTATCATGAAGATTCTTGCCCATCTCTGACTCTCTAACAAGGGTTCAAGAATCGATATGGAGTTTGAAGATTGGCGCATATTTCCCAGAGGTGTTGTTGGTTAATTTGTAATTTATGCTATTGTAATTCGATGAATCCTTGGTGTTTATTAACATAGCTCGTGTCTTGTGAGCTTTTGTTGTACTTTTAAGGCTTCGGCCCATGGTGAATAAAAGGTCTTAATTTGCTTTCCAAATTTTTTTTATGGTCACATTATATATGTCACCCGGTTGAATTTGAGCTTGCATATTTGGTTGTTTTCTTTGTTCATTTTATTTTATTTATTGTCATCGAGTTTCTTTTCTTGTTATCAATTGAGCTGTAGAGTTTGTCGATGCAAACCATATTTATAGATTTATTATACTGGTAGGGATTGAGATGCGTACTTGACTACAAAATAGACAAAATTGCGCCGTTGGTCCTTATGGTTTGTTCAAAATTGCATGATTTGGACAAAAGTTTGCTTTCAACATCGTTGGTCCGTGTAGTTTGAAAATTGAACCCGGTTGGTCCCTCGTGCAAACGTCTGTTAACTCTGATTTATTAAGTCACCCATGTGCATGGCACATGAGAGTATTTCCGTCCATGTCATCAACTAGGGACCAACCGTGTAACTTTTGAAAATTTCAATTCCTCCCTCATCTTGTTCCCCAAAATATAAAAATTTTTACCTTCATTTTTATTCCTTAAAAAACACTAACCCTAAAATTAAAAACAAAAAATTTAAGTTTTATACAATTTCACCACTTCCAAATCCATCATCATCTTCGCCTCCGTTCCATTTTCGCCAAAATTTTAATTTTATCAAAAGTTGTATCCTTTCAAAACTACAAAAAAAAAAAAAATTTGACTGCATCCCACATCTTTAAAAACACACACCATTTTTACACAATTTCAACACTCCCAAATCCATCTTCATATCACGTTCTGATTGTGCCAAGTAATATCCAGAACCCGAAACCCAGATCCAAAATTCAAACTTGATTGTGCCAAACCCAAAATAAAAAATAAAAAATCAAACATAATCTTGATTGTGCCACGCGAGTATGAAACTAGAGATCCATGGCGACTGAGATTCGTTGGTCCCTGCTGAGCGTCGGCGGTGTTGGTGACTGAGATTCGTGGTGGGGGCCGGCGACGGCAACTGAGATGCGTTGGGTATCGAGCAGGTTGAAGAAGCATCCTTTGAAATACGAGTTGGCTCCTCCCGTTAGATATTTGAAAAAGCTCAAGGAGATTCAATCTTATCCGGGAAATCGTGGGTATGAAAATGGGTATTGGACTCAAATCTATTTGAGTTTGCAAAAGGTTTGGTTAGTTTTTTGGATTTTTTACATTGTTGTTGTTGTACTGTTTTTCTCAAAGTGTATTGTGCATAAGAACTAAAAAGAAGGAGAAATCCATCCCTATTTGATAAACATTGATAGTTTACGATTTTGATTTTGTAGAAAAATAATTAAGGTTCATTTTGTTTTTGGATGAGGATATAAGATGAACATTGTTTAAAGGTTCTAATTTGTTTAAAGGTTGATGTACGGGTCAGTTCTAATTTGGGTATAGGATTTAGGAGAAAAGAGAAATGGGGAAATACTGATTCAGAAAGTTACACGGTTGGTCCTAATTGATGAAATGGACGAAAAAAACCCTCATGTGCCATGCACATGGGTGACTTAACAGATCAGAGTTAACAGACGTTTGCATGAGGGATCAACCGGGTTCAATTTTCAAACCACACGGACCAACGGCGTCGAAAACAAACTTTTGCCCAAACCATGTAATTTTGAGCAAACCACAAAGACCAACGGCGCAATTTTGTCCTACAAAATATGTATATAAACTTGTGATGTGATAGTCCCGCGAATTCGTGCGCTATAAGCTAGTACTAATAATAATAAATAATTTGTAAATTAAGATGTCGTTTTAGTGTAATTAGACGACGAAAAACGGGAGGACAAATAGTATATACTACGTAATAAGTATATAAGGATAATTACACCAATACTTTCTATATATTTATCATGTATGTTAAAAGGAGATGAAATCTTGCATCGTTTTATTGTTTAACACATTCAGGGCCGTCCGTCAATTCTAATTTTTCATATGGGTCATGTTCAATTAATAAAAAATATGCCTTTTTGTATACAAAAGTTCTAAATATATGTACAAATAAGTTCAGTGAACACTAAAAAAATTTAGTTAAGTACTAGCACTATATGTCTTTTTGGATTATGGGTCATGTGCGAACGCACGTGTTGCACACCCTCAAATCCGCCGCTGAACACATTATATATAAAGGCAAAACTATATATTTAACAAAAATAACATATAAACATAAGAATGTAACGTGGCGTATCATAGAATATAAGCTTTTATCTATTTATTTTAAAACGCACATATTGTATCATTAATTGATTAATTGATGAACTTTTCTTATTACAACTCTTAGAGCTGTTATTATAATTAAAATTTATGCACAAAATGATTTTAAATTAAAGTGATTAAGAGAAGTTATTCCCATAAAATTGTTGACTATTGCTAATCTACAAATTAGTTAAACATTTTTTCAATAGGGGAATCGATCTCCATAGTGTTCGATGCCCCATATGCGATGATGGCCTTGAATCGGTCGACCACTCGATTATCTCTTGTCGTCTTACTAAAGATATTTGGTGCTGTGTTTTCAAATGGTGGGATCATGGAGTATTCTCAAGGTTATCTCTAGCGGAGCTCCTTCGCGATAGCGCAAATGTAGGTTTAATTTGGCAAGGGGTCACATGAGTCACTTCATATCTTATTTGGAAGAACCGCAACAATATGGTTTTCCAAAATAAAAGTTGGAGCGCCCCGGTGGCACTTTGCGAAATTCAAGCCATTTTTTTCTATTGGATCTCGTGCAAATATAGAGACGTCAAGATAGATTGGAACACTTGGCTAACGAAGCCAAGCACTTATTTGTAATAATTGTATGGGTTGGGTTGCAATCTCTGCTCCCTCCCGTTAGTTAAGTCGTTTTCTCTTCTCGTGTTTCGTGATGTATTAGGGCGTTCACGCCTCATCTCGTGATGTGCTCGTTGTTCATATATCAATAAAATTACCTTGCCTTTAAAAAAAAAAAAAAAAAATTTAAACATTTTTTTTTTTTTTTTTAAATAACCCTTAACCTTATTTAATTGTGGGTTAAATTTGTTCAAACATTTTCCCGCTAATATAAAACCTTTTTAGCGCCCTTTAAAGTCAAAATCCCACATTTCTTAAAAACAAATTATAGTAGTTCAAAAACAAAACCTAAATCATCAATGGCTCGAAAGAAACCCATGTCTTCCTCCTCATCTTCTTCCCCAATCACAATAGGTATATTAAATTAATCAACTTTATCAATTCGTAATAAAACCCATTTCAATTTTTACATATTTTCATATCTTTTCGTTGTTTATATCATCATCATCATCATCATCATCATCATCATCAGGAAATTGTAATGTGGTTGTTGAAGCAAGCAAATACACTGCTGATACTAATCAAAACACTCTTCAGATATCCTTCTCCAGAAACGCTAAAATCACAATATCTGGTATTATGAAATAATTTTAAATCAAGTAATTTCATTTTAGGTTTATAAATGATAACCCCCTTTATAATTTGCATTGTATTTGGTAGTTGTGGATGATAGTGCAAAGCAGAATGATTTTTCTTCAGAAAATGGTAATATATCACATTTAAATTGTACTACTAATGTGTATTGCTTTATACAAAGACTAGCTGTTTTCTTAAATATCAAAATTAATTAGAAAATTAAGAAAATTATGATTCTATTCACTATAAATAAACTGTAGAATCACAAGAAACTGTAGAAAGACATTTTTTTTTTTTTGAGCTTGACTTGTGTTTCAAATAATGGAATTGTTATAATTCATAAGGACATTTCTAAATGGAACAAAATGTTAAGTAACTTTAGTTATTTATATTGGTTTTTGGCTTGTAATGGTCATCTTTATTTATCGTTACTATGTAATGTAATGGTGATGTTACTCATTCGTAATTTCGCAACATTTTTCAGAAAGTTATGGCTTCGTGCTTGTTAACTCCAAGGATTCTGAAGCTAAGTCCAAGTCTATACTTCAAGTAACTAATCTATTTCTCTTTATGCACACACATTGCAAACACAAGGCGTCAATGTATGTATATATTTTTCTATACATAGGAATGAGTTCACTTAAGACAGCTAAAAAGCTTTAGAACTAGGTAAGGTAACCAATTTGGGCCCAAAAATAAAAATATGGATGATTTCATCTCTATAGTGTAACCCTTTTGGCTGCCTGAAATGAACTTCCTTTCTATATAGGAATAGGATATATTATTGTCACTGTATTTTTGGTAATTAGGTACTCATGTATCAGCATTGTTTGTTTGTTCTGTAGAAAATATTAACCTTGTACACGAACGAACTTCCTTCAATGAACTATGCTGCAAATACTGGGAAGAAGTCAACGTTCCTTGAAAGATGTGTATCTAATGGGTAAAGTTTCTGTTTTTATGATTGTTTTTCGAAGGTTTTACACAAGCTTGACAATACTATCACAGTAGTTCCACAAATTCAACTAGCGTACTGAAAGTTTATATTGTCAAACCGTTCGTTGTATATGCAGGAAGTATAGCACACTAGTTTTAAAATCCAAGTCTGAAGAAAGCCCTGATGAGGTAGGTTATATTTTTTGCCCTCAACTTTATATATGTCTGGGTTGAAACAACGCAACTGACTGGACTTGAATAAGCCGGCTGAATAGCTATATAACTAAGCATCGATACAATAATTTTATGCACCACACATGTTTTCAAATACAAAATTGTAAACTAGAAGTTGTGTATTATAAGGGAGGTGTTCTAGCTTCTTTCTGTTAGTTTTATGTTAGCCTGGAAAACGGTCGGGTTGGGTCGAGACCCAAATGGGTTTGGATCAAAACGGGTCATGGGTCAAATGGGTCTTAATATTCAAACGGGTTGAACGGGTCGGGCACAAACTGGTTGGGTCGTGTCTAGACCATTTTTCCTTATAAAAATTTTTCTTAAGAAAAGTTTATTTATTTATTTTTTTTCATTTTTTTACGTCTTTTAACAAAAGTTTACGTTTTTAAAAAAGATCATTTTTAAATTTTATTTGTTTTAATTATTGTTTTTAACTTTTTAATTTTTCTAAGTTTTAAATTTTTATTTTTTTTTATTTTTTCGTATAATGGGTTGGAAATGGGTTTCAACTGGGTCTAGATGGACCTTCTAACATATTGAAAGACTATAGATGGGTCCATATTGAACCCATTGTTGGGTGCATAGAAGATCAAAACGAATGAGCTGAAGTTATCGTGTTCGGGTGATGTTTATCGTGTTCAGGTGATGTTTATCGTGTTCCAGTGATGTTTGTCGCAAAACGCGACAAGACTGGAAAGTGATAAAATGCACTGAAACGAGATAAATATGGCAGAAGTGGGTGGCAGAAGTTGTCACGTTCTGAACCACTTTGTCACGTTTTGATGCAGTTTGTCGCGGAACGCGACAAAGTGTCGCGAAACACGACATTGTGCGTAGCCAGCAAGTTATTCGATTTGTTTCCTAATTTTGATTAGCACTATAAATATACCTATTGTAATCTTTAACCTAGTGCACGAAAAATATAGAAAAAGATCTCTGGTTTGCGCCCTTGGAGTAAACCCTTCTCCGTGTTTGGAGTTGGGATATAACCGCGTTAAATCCCTGTATCGTTTATGTTTTATTTATCGTATCGCTTATTCGTTTGTTGTATGTGGGTTATGTGATTATTGTAAATCACATGTTCTTGTTAGGGTCCACTACCGAATTCCTAACACCCATTCCCTTTGCTTTCTCGAGACCCAATGGACCCAATATTTGGTGTATGGGTCTTGATTGCCAGGTATTGTTAGGAATGTCAATGGATCGAATATGGATCGGGTGAGGCCGTATCCATATCCATATCCATCTAGTTTTTGATCATCCATATCCATATCCATATCCGTTTAATTTCAGTTCATCCATCCACATCCATATCCAATGGATTAAGCGGGTTAATGGATATCCATTAGATATTCAAAAAATGTTATAATATTTCTCAATATGTGATTAAAATAACACGTAATATAACAAAAATATATACAATGTGGCATAATTAAAATCTATCCATAATAACGAGTGATATTTGTCGAAGATATAACACAATTTGTTAAACTTACAATCAAACATAGACTATGACAAATTAAATGTGTAATTTTTATGTATATTTGATTATATACACGTATTTTATTGTTATATTTCATGGTTAATTCATTATATAATTTCAAGAAACATATAAGTGTAATTGTAAATGCATTTAAAATACTAAATATGTTTGCATATATCTATATTTAAGTATTTATATGTATTTCGGGTGTATTCGGATATATCCATGGATGAAAATTTTTCATCCATATCCATATCCGTATCCATTTAGGTTAATCCATATCCGTATCCATATCCATTAATATCATCCATATCCATTATGTATCGGGTGGATCGGATGGATATCTATTGGATCGGGTGACCATTGCCATCCCTAGGTATTGTATGTGTATACTTATCTTTAGCAACCCTGCTTTTGCTGTTTCTATTCCCCTCTGCAGGTACTCGCTGCAATAAGTTTTCAGATAATCCAGGCTGATACTCAATATGCTGAGGTTCCACTTGCTGCTGTCAGTTCAGTTTACCAACATAAGGTTTTTTCCTCATTCATGTTTTTTTTATTGCTAAAACAAATGGTGCTTTTTTCCTTTCTTATTTTGATTTGATAGAGAATTATTTGTCAAGACAATGTTTATTATGGAAATTTGTTCTAAGACATTTTCTAAAAAGTTAGATCATTAAAAAGTAGGGCTTCATATCAAACATACAGGGTATTGGCCACCTAACATATTTGGAAATGAGGAGAAGATTGCAGAGTGTTGGTGTACACTCTATATTTTGCTGGGCTGATGTCGAATCTGAAGGTTTTTGGCTGAAGCAGGTAATCATGAAAACCTGTTTTTAAATTTTTATGTTAAATCAACAAGCCAGTAAGTTCACTATTATGGATGGTCACTTGTTGAGTATATATTAGTTGATTTTTTTTTCTGGCAAGTCACGCTTCAATTACTGTACTACGATTTCGTTATTTAGATTGTTTTAATGCAAAATGGCAGGGTTTTGTATCAGTTGGAAAAGTAGACACCAAGGGCAAAGCTCGAAGGCTACCAGTTAGGGCAGATATTAGGAAAGCTTTATGCTTTCCTGGCGGTTCGACACTAATGGTTGCTCATCTTCAAAACGAATGTGCAGATAACTCTGCAGAGTCATTAAAGCTGTTATCTTCTCTTTTAAAACCTATTCACAAGTCATCGATTGTTTCTATGATTAACAGTCCACGCTCTGGAGATGACAAAGTGTTGAATAATAACCACACATTGGACGGTAAGCCAAAACTTGTTACATAAATCTTATATATCAAGTCCATTTTATGCAATCATTTTCAGTACATTTTTGACTGTTACAATTTTTTTTTTTTTTTTAATAGGGTGTCAGGACCTTGTTTGTTTGGACAGTGTGGAATGCATGAATACAGAAAAAAGTGATGCTAATATATGTTCATGTTCTTCGTTGGGTGCAAGGAAGAGAACTTGGGAAGCCTCAAAAACGTCACTAAAGTCAAAGAAAGTCAAAGGAGGTCATCTGATTGTTTGTCAATCAGATAATGGTTGTCTTTCAACAAGTAATAAAACTAGTCAATGTTCTAAGGACGAACATTTGGAAAATTTTACACCTACAGTTGGAGCTCCTTTAAGTGTCAGTTATGATGACAATGCGCAAGAAAGAAACTGCTATAGAATCATGTTAATGAACATTGCAGATGATGCTAAAAAATCAAATCTTACCAGGGTATTATAACTTATTTCTTTATAATACTCTTAATTGCTTTCTTTAATGTTCATGTTAATTAATGACAGATAATCAAGGATCTTGGTGGGTCTGTTACATCTGATGGACGAGAAAGCACACATGTTGTCACTGGAAAAGTTAGAAAGACGTTGAATTTTTGTACAGCTCTTTGTTCAGGGTCAGTTCTGCTTAAACCATCGTAACAACATAAATTATCAAGAAATGTACTTTTCTTGTCCACCCAACATGTTTTTTAACATTGAAGATAAATCATGTATACAGAGCTTGGGTTATTTCACCTGCTTGGCTAAAAGAAAGCTTTAGAAAAGGCCGGTTCGTAGGTGAGTTGTGAGGCTTTTGGTGATCTCCCCCTTTTTTTTTTGGTGGGTTGTGACAGTTATTGCTGTTCTCTTAATATGCAGATGAAATGCCCTACATTTTGAAAGATGTCGAGTATGAGTCGAAGTACAGGGCTGACTTAAAGGATACAGTACTTAAAGCAAGAACAAATCCCGGAGGCCTTCTCAAAGGGTTCGAAGTGTGCGTTGCTACTCATGTGCAGCCTCCTATCAATACTCTATCTGCCATTGTGAGGTCTGCTGGTGGAAATGTATGTTAACTATTTTCCTTTTTCTTATTTCATTTATTTATTCTCATTCATGGTTGCAATAATTTAATAAAATTGAATGTTGGTGTGGCTAACATTGCGTTGGTTTTCTTGTATGGTGTGAATTCAGGTTATTCACAATCTACATAAAGTGAAGGATTCGTCGAAAGTTATATTTGTGGCAAGTGAAGACAACATGGATGAACCACTGTTAGCTATAAAGAAAGGCATACCAACATTTAGTAATGAGTGGTTCATGAATTGTGTTATGAAGCAAGATCTAGACTTGGATGCATCTCAGTTTGCTGAATCCTTATAACTCAACTTGAAGCATCAGTATAAGATTATGCATTTTCTCTGCTTATAAGTTCAAGATAACACATTTCCACTTGTATAAAGTTTTCCAATTCTTTTTGTCATAAATCTCCATAATGGAATTAGCATTTTAAGGCCATAAAATTTATTGTTCAGTTTTTTGGGGATTGCTTATTTGTAAGTGCTATTCAGCTTAAAAAGACATCATAAAATGCCTAATGGTTTGTGTCTTGATATCTCCACGTGAAATTTAAAATGGCTTGTAGCAATTCTAATGATTTGTCTCGGGGATGAGATGTAAAATATGTCTTTATCGTCTAAAGAGGGGTGAGCTTTCTCAATATACGTTGCTCTTCTTTTATCATGTCTGGTTTCTTATTTTTATTTATTAAATTTTGTACGTAGACAGTTAGTTGCTCTAAGTAGTTTTTTAGTTGAAAAAAGAACCACACGATGACCCTATCCTACATGTTCAAACTTCATTAACAAGACATTTGTGTTGGTCCCGCCAAAGCTCGTGAAAACCTAGGTTCGTTGGTCTTCCATTCATCATACCGGAGGAAATAGTCGAAACAAAATGTTTTAAAAACTTATAATGGAAGTAAATGAGCCAGTAGTTTGCGCAAAATGTGTTTATAATTATATCGGTAGTGATATAACGAGAATGCTCATACGAACACAAGAACATGTACGAAATATGAGAATTTTCACTTTGAAGAAGTTCTAGTCGTGCTACCCGATGACTTACAAGACTAGTAAAAGAAAAATTTATTTCAACAAATTTTACCAATGAAGATTCTCTTATGTAATACTTGTCTAATATTGCTTTTGTTACATATAGAGAAGATAAAAAAAATGTTAATATGTTATTTGAATATTGATTGATTGAAGATAAGAGTTTTAATTATTTAAACTTAAAATATAATGATAAAAATATAAGTATATACTAAGTTTTTTTAGAAATAGTAAATATTGAATTCCGATTGTTCAACCGTGTTTTAATTTGAAACTAGTAAATGAAAGGCCCGCTTCGCTGGACCACGTTGTTGCATGCGGAATGATTATCAATTATCGTTTTCCAAAATATACTACGTAATACAATTGATTAAAATGCTTGCACAAATAAATAATTGTTAACAAAAGTACTCGTAAATAATAATCGGCATGAACAACCTATTTATGTGCGATAACAACATCTAGTACGGTTATAATTTAAGAAAATATCCAAACATATATAATTAATAAATTAAAAAATTATAAATTATAAATGTTAAAAGAAAAATTTAGAAATTAAACACTCAAAAAAATAAGTTGAAAAAAACCCCTTATGCGGTATTCATGTGTGATACATGAATTGGTATTGATAATATGTACTCCCTCCGTCCCATATTGATAGTTCATCTTTTTCTTTTGGATTGTCTAAAATTAATAGTCCACTTCCATAAATAAGTAAGAATAATTGGTTAGTATATTTTTATACCCTTACCTTATTTAAGTAAGACAAAAATATAAGTAAAAAGTAAAGGGTAAAGTTACATAGTAAACAGAAAAGTACATATGACAGTTATTTTTTTTAAACAGTGTGTTTTTTGACTGTGGAATAATAATGTGAGACGGAGGGAGTACTACATTAAAATTAAAAATATGTATTAACATTGGGTCATACACGAAGTTTAGACTAACCAATCAAATTGTAAGAAAAGTAAAATAATTAGTATATAAAATGTAATAAATTAAGTGTGTATTGAAGTATTTATCGAATATACAAAAATCATACGGAGTACAATTTAACCTTGTTTATTTATTTTATGTGATTTTAATCATAATTTGGTGCAACTTGAAATAAAACTCATGGTTACACACTTTTGGCATAAAATTGTATGTTGTTTAAAAAGAAATAATGAAACAAAAAGTAGAAGTCATATTATAGTTGTTTAACAAAGTAAGTTTATTTTTTAATTTAATTACTAATATGTCATCAAGAGTTTTGACCGATTATCTGGCTTAAAAATTACATCAATTAATATATATTAGTTGAAGGACCCGTGATTTCACGGGTGTGTTAAAGAAAAATGTTGAATGATTATATTATAGTTGACAAATGTCAAAATGCACTATGTCTGAAATATCAAAGCGTAAAAGAAGGTAAATAAAGTTATGACATAATAGGTACAACCATCACAAATATAATAAGTGCAACACCTCTTGTCCAGCCACCGTCACTTCTTTTTTCTTTTGTTCCTTACTGACACTTTTATTCATTGAGGATATTTGTACATACCGCAGCTTCCAAAGCATCATTAAAGTCTACCTGTCAAATGAAGAAAATAAAAATCATCTCAGTGTGTACATTAATCACATTAGATAACCAAAAAACTGAGAAGCAGCCAAATTACATTAGCTATTTGAATCTGAAACAAAAACCACCATCCCAAAACATAATAGTTGATCAATTTTGAAAACATAGTAGTTGATCAATTTCAATAGGCAACACAATTGTAAAAATCTCTATTTTATAAGTATGGTAATCTGATCAAATGTACCTGGTTAAAACTTATTTAAGTTTCGAGTTCTATGAACTTGACAATTGAAATTTATCATATCTTATATTGAGATTGAGATTGTGATATGTAAACCCTCGTTACCTAATATTCTCACCAGTCGAGTACTTTACCCTATCACCATTTATCATTAAGATGCCACACTTGCAAATTCAATTAAAAGGAAAATGAAATTTGATGTTACCAAAATTTCAGGCAACAAATACCCGTCAAAATTGAATCGAAACACTTTTGTTGCTTTTTTCTGCATGCTTACCCAAGTCACTTGACGGTCTTCCTTTTCAACTCCAATCTCAATCGTGTTAATAATTGTCACATTACATATTGTCACAGATCTCAGCCGTCAGCAACCTTCATCCATTCACTGGTGTCATTTAACATGAGCAAACACCAAATATGCATTTTAAAAGTTAGCAAGCGAATATATTTAAAGTCCATCACAAAAAAGGGAAACAAAATTTAATTGTTACGGAAAGAGCATACATTGTTTTACGTTTGCTAAACCATATTAGAAGCCTTTCATCGGTTATACGCTTGCTAACACCTGCATTCATTAGTATCATAAAATAAGTCAATAACCTATAATTATAAAGGAACCAAGAAATTATAAGAACACATACAATATGTAACTCCATCACTAATAATGTTCATCAGTAACTTTACAACATGTTAGCTATTGTGCACATGTCTGTACAATCTAGGTGCATTGGAAAGTTGGCATGCAAAGTTAAAACCTACTTATTACAGATAGCGAAGTCAACCTTATATTACAAATTAAACTAAAGCATTGAAGAGATCACAAAGTCAGCCTTATATCACAAATTTAACACTTCCGAATAAGATTCACATTCAATCTAAATCCCATGGTTCTTAGAATGTGAGATATCAGCAAGATGGATTACGACTACTCTCATTTTCAATAAATTCTACATATAGGATCTAATACAAAATCAATCATGCAACACATGAAAGGTACCTTCATGAATGACAATAACGATAAGAAAGATGCCGTTTGATACAACAATTGAGCTGCATATTTAAATATGAATGACAATAACGATAAAATGTAACGGAATATGTCAAATTAAATAATGCTCTTACTTGATTATCAATATAGTCCGTGCATCCATTCATGGAAGTGAGGTCAAGTGAAATGCATTTAGAAAAGAGTTAAGACAAAAATTGCAATAGACACAGTTAACTAAAATCAATAAGTACATTTATCACCATGAGGCACAAGTTTCTCTAATAGTAACTGATGTGTGAATCTGATAACAAAACTAATATTACCTCTACTACAGAGTATTATTTTTACTATTATCTTCACCATTACAACAATCAAATAGTTATAACCGTTCACACGACCATGCACGAATATAGTCACTTTTATATGATGACCCTTATGCTACTCATATATTATACATATGTTAAAAGCAAACGTACTCAGCAAAAGCAAACGTAAACCAACAAATAGATACTGTAATACATATGAAATATAATATATCAAACAACCCAAATAAATTCACAATATTTTAATTTACTTTTTCATGTAGACATTATATCAAACACATTGTGTGCATTATCTTTATAATCATCAAGAAAACCAAGCATCGGTGTTCATTTAACAGCTACAACTTCAGAACTTCAAACAAATGATAAACACCGAATGTATTCCATACCTCATGAGGAACATCGAAACAAAAGCAACAGCTCAAGACATCTGATGAACGTTGATTATATATCACTTTCGATTTGAATCAGAAAAAAAAAAAAGGTTTCTATATGAATCTGTAAAAAAATAGATTTCTATATGCATCTGAAACAAAATATCAAGTTAAATTTTTTTACAATAATGAAAATCGTAAAGATAACCATATGACTATAAGAGAAGAATTAAAAATTACAGTGCTCGTGAAGACGAAACTAAATAATCACATCTTTGTCAAACTAAATCATTAAAACCAAGAAAAAAGGAGAAACAAACACATTAGTTGGAGTTGGAGATGAAATACACATGATTTGTCTGTCAATCAATTTTCACTCGATCTCACTCGATATTGTAAACTCGTCACCAGTTCTTCAATCGATTGAGAGAAGGAAAAAATCAATTGGGAGAGGATGAATCAATCACAGTTACTGAAAAATTGGGTTTTTTAAATTTGGGAGAGGGGAGGTGGTAGAAGGTACTGGAAGGGGAAAACAGTATAGCAGTAAAGGTAAAGGTGGTAGGCAATAAAAATGTTGGGAAATTTACGAGAATTAGTATATGTTATTAGGGCACACTTTTTTGATCCTCACACACCTATTTTAACCTTTTACTCTTCTAATAATACTCAATTGGTGTGTGAGGATCAAAAAAGTGTGTGTGAGAATCATCTCCATGTTATAATATAATATAATATAATATAATATAATATAATATAATAATTATAAATTATAATTACATAATTCGAAATATTATTTCAAAAATTAATATTACATATACTCCGTATTATCCTACTATATATCAACAAAAGGGTCTCGGGGTCGTTTTATGTTTAAAATAGCATGTTACCCTTGGATTGTACTCTATCCCGAGTGACATTTTAGTGATTTTGGACTTGATGTGACTTTTATTATTAACCTCATGCCTTGCACGTGAGCTTATAGGAGGAGCCAACACCCTTATTTTAACACATTTTTCTTTTTCCTTTTTTTGGTTTACTTTTAAAAAATCTATAAAAAAGTGTACATATTATTTACTCCGTATTATATATTACTTTTATAATACATATGGTTTTTAATTATTCCAACAATAACCTTATCATATGTTGTTAATATACGTAAATGAGTTGTATATAACTATTATATTTATTTTTATTTAACAATTTTGTTTTTGCTTAGCTGTTTACAAAAAAAAGTCATGCTTTTGTTCAAGCATTAAGCAATTAAAATATGCAAATTTGATTAGTTGAATTATATAATAATTAAATTATTATGCTAATCTAGTAGGTTTACTTGAGTTATTTTTATTTGTAAAATACAGTTGGGGAAAATATTTTAACGAAAAATATATCTTCTCTACATCTTACAAAGCACGTGGGTTACATCTGATGTGTTGATCAACCCTTATTTTCCGCTATTTTATTTCCACGTGTACACCTTCACCGTTCAGTAAAAATTAAATTAATCAAGAAAATTTAAATTAGGGTTTGGTAACTTCCATCATCCACAAACTCATCTCATCTCAATCACATAACTGCAATCGACTAATGAACCATCACATTTACCCATCGGTTATCAAAAACAATCTATCGCAAAACCCTAATAGTGAGCCGCACATAGGGGACGGCGGAATACCATGATGAATGATGAATTGGTGTTTAAAACACCATGAGGAGGTGGCACAGATCATGTGTTTTGATCAGATGGGAATCAAAGACGAGTTGATTCGTGGAATTCATCAACACGAATTTAAGAAATCATTAGCAATTCAACAAAGAGTTGTTCGTCCGAATATTGAAGTACGTGACATCATCGCCTGGGCTTAATTGGGTACTAAGAAAACGTCAATGTTCCTACTTATAGTGTGCCAAAGTGCCGATTCTTCTTCTACAAAGTATGTACCTTTATATAAATGATTTAATGTTATTTTTTGTGAAATTGAAGTATAGTTGTGTGCTTTAGGGTTACTGTATTTTTTAAGCTATTAGCGTCTTTATTGTCTTGTATGAAAATTTACATTTTAACCTACTGAATGAATTTAAGTTTACTCTTTTGTGTGTTGTGTAAAAAATGAAGAATATTATTTTTGTTGTGATGAAATTAAAAGGATAACCTTAAGACATGAACTGTTAGTATTATTGAAACCTATTGTGATTACTAATATTCATATGTTATGGCGGTAATAATCTGAATAGAGTAAGTTTGCAAATACAAAGGTTGATCGTTAATGTAACTTATAATTCTGATTTGATATGCAAATACAAAGGTTGATCGTTTAACATCTAATGCTGATCGTTTAACATCTAATGCTTATTTAATATGGATAATAAAAGATCCATTTGTTCTTAAATATAATAGGTTCTATTTGGGGTTTAAATTAATCGTTGACAATTGAAGGTTTGTATGTTATTGCAGGAAAGATTCCGTTGATGGGAAAAAAGAATGAATTAAGCAATTTTGGCTACTGTCAAAAAGGTAAAAACTTTAATGTTTGTGAATTAGAAGTACTATAGTATCTATGTTTTGTTTTGAATTAAATGGTACTCTATGGTTTCTCCAGTTATTCGATATTCATGATGCACTTCATTATGAATTCAGAGGCTGAAAATACGGTTAAAGATGTTAGAAAACGAAAAAACGTTGATAAGTTGCAGCATCTTTTGCCCTCGGATATAGATTTTGAGCTAATAAAAATCAAGGTTTGTAAATACTAAATTTCAGTGTGTTTTCTTTAGAGCTTCTTTGAGATGAAATGAGAAAGAAGTGTTTGTAAGTTTCAAGATTCAAAATTTACCCTTTTTATGATATTTTTCATTATTCTTGGACTTATTTGGATTAGATTAGCAGATTTATAGTCAAATGGCCAAACCCGAATTGGATATGTTTTGGGCAAGTGGTATTGAATGTTCATGGTGATTGGGTGGTGAGGGTTGTGATTCATATTCATGATGTGGATCTGTTAAGCACATTTCGTATTCGGCTCCACCCATCGGGTATTCGGGTTGTCATGCTGTGCTGATACATTTACATCTAACCCATCGGATGTAAATTTGTCTACAATGTAAGGCAAAACCCCGTGCAGTCATAGAGACGTTAGTGGCTTTTAAATCTCTGAAACAACTTGCAAATACGACCAAATTGCCATACACAATGCTCACACTACCTGTCTGGAACAAGTTTGTTCATCCGTTTTTTAGTCTCCATGCCAAATTATATGTTTATTACCCATGTTCACTAACATGTTTGGTTTGTGATTCTGTTTGCAGATTGATTCAACTTATTTTTATCCATATACAGAGAATAATATCAATGTCAACCCCACCTAATTGTTAACGTGTATGTCCAATCATCCAAAAGGATCAATAAGGATTTATCAATAAGTATTTGCAGCCCAATGCCCAATCATCCAAAAGGATCAACAAGGATTTATCCAAAAGGATCAATGAAGTAGATACATCTGATCACAAAAAGTCGCAACCAACGGCTCCAAATTTACCTAATGACTCAACAACACCTAGATTCTGGGCTTTACTTGACGGATTTAGGCTTATATGGTCATCAAAATTCGGTATTTGATTTCTGGTATTCTTCTTTATATCATATCTTTTACTTTCAAATTTTTATCTCTATTACTGTTGTGGTTGTACAAGTTGTTTGGTTATAATTGTTGCGGTTAATGTTTGATATTATTATGCCACGTTTCAAATTTTTGTTATTGAAACTGGTAAGTTTCTATAATGCCGCCCAAAAGAGGCAAAGAAAGGTTGTTCCGAATTGTTCTTTTTTCTGCTATCTTCGATGTTGAAGAATCGGATGCGCCACTGTTGTCTGTGTCTGCATTGTAATTGCTTCGAAGGCGTTCAGTGCAAAACCGTAGTCATCTCTGCCAAGCTAATGAAATTAACAATTTCGATATGTATTCTTCATCTGATGTTTTTGGTGTAATTTTTGAAGGTATGATGTATTTTAGTTCTTTGTATTAATTTTTTATTTGTTTATAATCCTTTTTGTGGTCATTATTTTGTCAGACTTACTTGGTTTTTTCATCGTTTCAGGTGCTATTATTGGTTCAAGTTCACATGCATCTCAAACTATCGTACTAGGTTTTTAAAAGGTTGGCTGTGGTACCTCTTTATATATAATGATTTGCTGTGGTGTTTGCAATTTTACCTTCGTATTTTGTTTTTGGTTAATGAAGCTTTTTACCATCTGTATTGTCTGTCATTGCTATGATTAACTGATCTTTTTTTCCTTTAGTATGCCATATTGTTTGTTGAAAAAAGATAAGTGTTAATAACCTCTTATCATTTATATGTCATAAATACTGGAGTTTCTTGGCCTTTTTAGAGGTTATTTTATATATCGTGAATATTTATCATTTTTTATCGTTATTTTTTTTGTTGATTATATTTTGTTACTGCCTCCTAAATGTTTGCTCTATCATTGTGTAGGTGTATATGAGGATCTTGGTGATTGTAGTTTCATATGCAGCCATGTTGGTGATCATAACAATCACACGACATTCTGTCCCCCGTAAATGTAAGTATGCAAAAACCCATTAAACCCGGATTACTATACATTAATTTTTATTACATTTTTTTACCAAATTTGAGTTTCAATTCTTTTTTTGTCTAATTGTATTGTAAAAGATTATTTCACCTACACTGAACTGTTTAACAACCTTTATTCTTTTTTCCAGGTCAATTCTATGGTTGCTACTGCAATACATCTTCAGTTTCATTACAAGGCTTGGATGTAATTCGATAAAGGTTCAATAAAGATCTTGAAGAAATAAGTGAAACTGGTTTGCTAATGTTGGTACCGTAACTTAGTAGGCTAAGTTATGGCCTTGGTCAAAATAGGGTAATTTCACTAATGATTTGTTTCGTTAGTGTAAGTATATAATACAAGAAATTTGTACAAATATTAACACATTCGAATACTATATTTTTGAGCTTATATTTTTGAGCTACCGTGTAACACACGGGCTCTTAAAGACTAATATTTTTGTATAACGATAATCATCTCGCTTGCAACAACGCGCTTTGGCCCAGCGAAGCGGGCCCGGGCTTATATCTGGTTTAATACATAGATCATAGATTATGCCGTTCCCAAAATAAAAAGAAAAGAAGGAAACTATATCATAAAGTACACTAGTGATCACCAACTAAAGTTTGTATCGCTTTGATTATACATTCCCTCCTTTTGCTTTCTTTAAACAGAGCAAAACAAAATTGTTCAGGTGTGAAAACTTGAACTGAACCAACCTTCCGTCCCCCGCCTCTCCACTGCCACAGGCGACAACACGGCAGCCTTTTTTCGACTTCACTGGCGAGTTCCTACGCATCATTGTCATGTCACCGGCAATCGAAGATTGCCTGTATCAGTAGTCATCATCTACACAAATCCTTCGAATTATCAAAACCCTAACCCTAGCGTTCTCAAATTTTCTACCGATTCAGGTGTATTCAATAATAATAGTTTTAATTCAAATAGAGTCAATTTTGATTGTTCAAATGATGGTCAAATTCAGGACAAACTGTTAGGGTTGGTAATGTTGAAATAGAGAGCCTTGGCGAGATATTGGATTATAGCATGTTACGATTTAGTATGGGAGCTACTGATAATAGTAATTTGCGTTCAGAACAGGTACGTGTCAGTGGAAATAAGTTTCAATCTTGTAGTTTGAATGAAAATGGAAATGTTAGTGAAAGAGATGACAATAGGTATGGAAAACTCAGTAGTGTTGATAATGTGTTTGGTATGAAAATGAGCAGTGGTGTAATGAACTCGAATTTAAGCAACGTTGATCATAGATATGGTCCTGATACTGAGATTGGTGGAACAATGGGAAGATCAGCTGTCGATGGGTCTGTGAAGGTCAATAACTTTACGACTGAGGTTGAATCCCATTTGGTTGATTCTATTTCAGGCTTGAATTTGGGAACAAGGGGACCAGGTGAAGTGAAGCCCTTGAATGATAATCTCAAGAGAGAGGAGAACAATAATTCAGATAATGTGAACTTTGTGTTTTCTGCTAATTATAATAGAGATATCAGGATAGATTTACCTTACCGGAAAGATGAATCCAAAGAGAAGATTGCGAAATTGGTTCCTGATGAAACTGTAATTGAAGATTTGGGAAAGAAGGATCACTTAAAATCTGGCGTTAATGATGACAGAAATGTACACAACGGAAAAATGTTTTCGAACAGCAAAGTTAATGGGGTTTTTCATATGGGAAGTCAGACGGAGAAAGCATCTAGCTTCAAAGGAAGAAGGAAACTCAATAATGATATGAGCAATTTGAAAAGTGAAGGAACGGGGTGTTTGGATTACTTGAATATAGATTTTGTTGGTGATGGTACCAACTTTTTTGTTTGCAAAAGTAATTTAGGCAATGGTTCTGGTGATGACCCTCAATCTGAAGTGTCCACTGAAACAAAAACAACAAATATCCGTGATCCGATAGAAGTCAGTACTTCAAATAAGATCCATCATTCTGATAGTGATTCGTGTTCAAATTACAATAACTTGTTTGTGTTTGGAAGTGACAAAAGAAACATATCATGTGGAGAAAAGGGAAAGTGTGGCATAGCTACTGAGGTACATTCTTTCAGCAACACTGACACATTAATTCAAAATGAGAAGAGTTCAGATGGGGGTCACAACTATCAACATCAACCAAAGACTGAGACTGAATCTATAAAAGAGACAGTTCCATCTTCATCTTCGTCGTCGACTACAGGTCTTGGTTTTGTTGATTATTCTGATACACCTCCAACCAATGGAGCATCAGTAACCAACTTCATTTTTTCAAGTAAATTTGATCAATTTGAGGATTCATATACAGGGTTTAATACACTTGATATAAACCTGGCAAATCCTTTCACATTAAATATGTTTCCTGCTTTAGGTAAGAAGTTGGGAATTTAGTAAAACCAATTCTGTTGGCCTAAGAAAATTAAAAAAGACCAAGGTAAAATTGAGACGGAAAAATTGTGAGCAGGGTGGTCGTAATTGTTCATCTAAAGAAGCTCTCCAGTCACTTGAAGAACCTTCTGGATGTTCACCGATGAATGTCTCCCCTTGTGGTGTTACTGACTTTGAACCCACTACTAATGACCCTACAATATCTCAAATTCACAAAAATGAAGATGTTGCAGAGAAGTTTGGTGCAAAAAGCTTCTCATCGTCTTCAACTACATCGTTTGCTGATGTTAGCGTGTCATCGAGACAACAACTTCATCATAAGAAATATAAGATGAAACCAAGATGTGGTTCAGAATTTACATATCTAAAGAGCCGAGTTAGTGCATCTTATGAAACTGCTAGTGGAGGGCATACAAAAGCATCAAATCAGGATGCATGCGAAAAATGGCGAAAAAGGTTTATATGTTTAGTCATGTTTTGATATTTAACAATTCCATACCTTTAGTTTTTAGGGTTTGTATATGCTATAGGTTCAGACTTTATTTGTTGTTATTTCTTAAAGAAGTTGATTTTTGTCAGGGGAAACCAGGCTTATAAAGATGGCAATATATCAGAAGCTGAAGTTTGCTATTCAAAGGGTATTAGATCAATACGCAATTTTGAGACACCTGGATTTTGTACAGAGCCTCTTCTTTTGTGCTATAGCAATCGTGCAGCTGCACGCATGGCTCTTGGAAGGTTAAGGGACGCCCTAAAGGATTGTAGAATGGCTGTTTCCTTAGACCCCAATTTCGTCAAAGCCAACTTGAGATCTGCAAAGTAAGTTTTTTTTTTTTTTTGTCTGTTTTGTAAGTAGTGCTCATTATTTAAGTTGGCTCCTTGTGGTCTTTCCTTAACGTCCTATGAGCTACATGGCATGATCTTGTTTTTTTACATTCCCATATGATGTGAATTATCACACTCCAAAATACTTGATTTGAATAAGTGGCTTGTATTGAACGATAATGGGAAGTTGGGAACTTTTAAGGTAACATGAAAATTGATGGGGGCATTTTAATGGTTGTAAGTATGTGAATAAGTTTTAATCAGAACCAAAAGGTATTTGGCTTAATTGTAGTATCATGGCTTATTTAAGCAGCTTTTTATCCAAATGGTCATGGGTTCAAGTCTTGGCAAAATTGCAGAGTAGGTATTTGGAGTAGTCTGTGGTTTAAAAAATTTTGTATTCTAAATAGTTCAAACTAGTCCGGGTCCGGCCCACGCGATGCGGCGGGGGCTTTCGGCCCGCGTATTCATATTTAACGTAGCTTTATGTATTTACAGAAGGGAAAACGCTCAATGTGTTAAGCGTCGTTGTTGGTATTGTCGTCTTTACTGCTTTTTAAAATTTGTCCGGTTCGAACATAGTTAGTTTCGTTTTGTTGATAAAATTATTTCGAGTCTGACGGTGCTGGCGAAAAAATATAACTCGCGGCGAGCAGGAAGATACGGGATGTCGTTGTTTTTAGCGTTTTTTAAAAAGTGTCCGTTTCAAACGTACTTTTTATCGTTTTGTTCATAAAATTATTTCGAGTATGACGCTCATGTCGAAAAAATTTAACTCGCGGCGAGCGGAAAGATACGGGCTGTCGTTTTGTTTAGCGTTTTTTGAGAAGTGTCCGTTTCGCGTATAGTTAGTCCCGTTGGGTTCGTATGATTTTTTCGAGTTGAACGGTAGTCTCGGAAAAATTTAACTCGCACCGAGCGAGAAGATAAGACCCGTTATAAATTTGGGTGGAATTATTTTCTTTTATTTTAATAAATTATATATTTACACTTTTTACCCCTGAGAAAGTGTAAACTTGAGGGGCCGTTGTGTAAATATCGTCGAAGATGAGGGACCGGTTGTAATGTGAACGCAAACTCAAAACTAAACTAAAACTATGGCACCACATTTAGTAGATAAGGGTTAAAATAATTGATAATAGAAAAATCTGATTTTTTTTATATTTGTAATTTTGATTTTGGTATGGAACTTATTTAGGATATTAGCACCTCGTAGCATTTTTCCTGTGGATTGTCACATAGGGTACTATACTCTCAACATCACCCTTAATAAAGGGCTTTTGGCCTAGCGGTATCAAGAGAACTCAATAACCTTGAGGTTGTGAGTTCGAGTCCCGTCGTGGTCAAAAAGTAAGTGTGTGTGTGTGTGTTTGCTGTAAAAAAAAGTTAACATAGTTGGTGGGAGTTTGATGAAGATGATGGATTGTTATCCTAGTGATGGTTCATCCCTATCTTCTGTTAGATATCAGCTCTTCATCTTTTGTTTATTGATCTAAATGATGGGTAGCTTACAACATGATAACATTTAAAGACTCATGTTGGATTTTCTTGCCCAGTGTGCTTGAGTCTTTATATATGTTATGAGTTTGTAGGTTTTGGTTTTCTGTTCTATAAGCTACACAACACATAATCTTGTGTTGATGTCTGATATGGGGAGTCAAAGGCTTGTTTAGTGTCGCAAAGTGATTAATATTCATTTCATGCAACATATAATTTATTGCAACGACTTAACCTCCGGTTCATTTCATTTGGAACATTTTTGTTTCTTTGAGTTGCAAGGTTTTTTGGAACTTTGCAATTAAGGGATGTAATGTCTTATTGATTCTTTTGTGTAGTTGTCATTTACTTCTAGGAGAGCTAGAGGACGCTTGTTACTATTATAACAAATGTTTGGAGTCTATGCTTATCTTGGATAGGAGAATAGCAATTGAAGCTGCTGATGGCCTGCAGAAGGCACATGTAACAATGTATTTTATGTAGCTTTGTCTCTTTCGTTGCGTCATAATAGTCACTGCGATGGCTTTCTTGTAACTCAGTTTCGAGGTTATTGCTGACTTAAGATGGATTACAAATTGGAACATCATTTGTTATTGGGTTATATTCCAGGAGTTTGTAATTTCAGTTCAATGAATAGGTAAAGAATCTATTAACCATAGATTTTTTCATGACAGAAAGTTGCCGAGTATGTTGTAGACGATAAATCTATGGATCTTAGGTCGCTTGAACTCTAAACTAAAGGCGGAACACAATAGAATAGAGGTAAATCGAGATACGGGTCGTTTCGGGATCGAATTGGTCGAACCTAGTGCAAAACCTAGATTAGATCGACACCTAGACGATGTATTTCGGTGGTATTCGGTGTTAGGGTTTTCTGGAGACGAGAAACAACGATTTGGAACAAATGGGACGAGTAACCTCATCAAAGAAGTCTAAACCCATATATATACTGCAAGTCAGACACACTCGGTCGAGTGTGTCTGTCAGTCGGTCGACTGACTTACACAGTCGGTCGACTGTGTGCAGTTTAACATATTGATTATTTAATAAACTAAGAACGCACAATCACCATAGTAATCAATAGTCACTAGTAAATAACATTATTACATAACCGAATGTACTAAACGTAAGAATAAACTACGGCTGGGGATTCATGCACCAACAAACTCCCCCTAAGACCTAGCCGTAGAACAGAAATAAAAATTCGATTATCAATCAGTAAACGGATCTGTCACCCAGTTCTTCAAATAGCAAAGTTTCACAACCCTGCAGTACTGTTCAGCCTGCACACGATTTTCTGGGCGATACAACATCCGATTGTAGTAAAGGGTAAACATATCTTCCTCACAGCAGTTTCGCAACCAAACTGGATCTAGAACCCTTATACTATCATTTTCATCTCCTCCATCCTTGTCTAACACAATAACTGCTTCCTCTGAGCGTTCATCAAAATACCACCAACGAAAACGAGGACTGAAGTGCTGCGGCATCTTTCTCAAAGGAACCTTCCGCATATACTTCACAGGTCGATATTTTACTATCTTCCTTCTAACCCCTGTTTTCTTGTTCGTTCGATAAGAAATCTTCGGAAACTGAGGACGAAAACCTATGAAATTAGGTGACTGATACGATTTCCTTATCTTACGAACCAAAACATCAGGAATTCCACTATAATCCTGATATAACATCTTAAGCCTGGCCACCTGCATAAACTCAAAATAAGGTAACGTTTTGAATTCAAATGGAGATTTGATATAATCCACTCCATATTCTTTCTTGATCGCATACATATCGAATTCTTTAATATAGGCCCAGGCTATGATCTTTCCCTTAGCACGTAAACTCTCACAGTGCTCGATAAACTTCAAAAACTGCGGCTCTACTTCAGGTTTCATCACATACTTCCTAATCCGCATCTGAATCTTCCATTCTTCTTCCAACACTTCAATCTTTTCTTTGTTGATCTTCACCGGCAAGAAACCTTCTGGTAACACACTTTCTTGTTCCTTCTGTTCCTTTTCTTTACATTTTCTGTTCAAAAGCTCATCATTCATCTCAAAATAATCAGCAAAAGTTGGAAGATCATCACCAACGCCTTCATAACGAGGATAAGGCTCAGTTGGCTCATCCTCAATAACAATTTCATCAAAACTGTTATCACTTTCATCAAAAACATCAGTATCACTCATTTCATCTTCAAAATTCTGAGCTCCTGATGTCGAAGCCTCAGTTGCAGCTTTTGATGTAGCGTCAGCAGATTCCTTAGCTTCTCGCTCTAGACGCTCCATCAATTCCTGCTCAGTTTCGGTCAGATCCGGAGGGATCTCCCTTTCTTCTAAATCAGTGTAAACAGTTGTATGATTAAGACGATCCTGCATAGCTAAAAATTCAGAAACTGTTAAAACTTGAAGAGGAGTTACATACAGCGGGTTATCCTCCGTGTACCCTTTAGCAACTTCAGCAGCTCTGTCCTCTTCTTCCTCACCAAAAGTACCAAATGGATCTGGTTCATCATCCTCTTCTTCAACCACAATCCTCTTCTCCCATTCGTTCAATCTATCCGTCAGATCTCGGTTTTGTGTCTGAAGAGATAAAATTTCTCCAGCCTGACTTTCCATATTTTTCTCCAGCTCACCAATCTTCAACCTCAATGCAGACATGACATTTCAGATGTTGTCTTTTTCTTATCTTCATCAACTGCCTTTTGAAACTTAGCAAAATCCGCAGACAACTGAATCAATTTTCGGTTAACAATTCCTGTCATATCACCTGCAGTAGTCTCAGAACGTTGAGAAGTTTGAACTTGCTGAGAAGATGTAGTTTGTTGTAGTTGAGTGGGTGCATCTTGAGTAGATCCACCAGTAGCTGGACCAGTCTGAGCAACCTTCGGCTGGGACTTTGTTGTGGAAGACGAACTTCCATCTTTAACCAAAATCTTCAAACGTTTCTGTCTCCCTCTTGTTGACACCTTGGGAGCTTCAGCTAACTTTCGTTTCACTAAATCCATTTGACTATCATCAAGCGCTGTTACATCATCTTCATCAACCAATCGAGGACCAGTTGATTTTGGTGGAGGCTGATTCACCTCTTCTTCACCTGTAATAGTAATATCAGTCTCATCCCCTGAATTACTGTTTTCATGTCGGCAACTCAAGCCTTCTGGACACACGTAGTTCTCATTAATCAGATGACCAATCAGCCCTTTCTCCGGTACTTCCACTCGGCTCTGCAAAAACCTGTTGAAAGATTGATCATTTAAATGATTATGCTTTAGTTCATCCTCAGGTATCTTTACCAACCCTTGAACCTGCTTCTCTAACATAATCTTAAGAAACCTCGGGAACACCAGATGAACTTTCCTCTTCACGTTTAGAACCATTGCATCAAATATCACCTGTGAAAAGTTAAACTCAGCGTTCAAAACCAACGCAACAAACATAGAGCTGTATTTCGCTGTCATCTCATCAAAACCTCCTTGCATCGGGCTCAAACATCTAAGAAGAACGTATGTAAAGTATCGATATTGCCTTGGAAGTTTTGTACGTTTAACAGCTTTGGTTATGTCACCAGTATAACCACATCTCTTTAAACACCTTCTAACTTTCAGAATCGGCAAATCAGTTGGCATATTATCATCGTCCGGAAACCCTAAATCTTCCCTGATAGTCTGTGCAGAAATACGAACAATCGTGTTGTTGACAGAACTCAATATCACCTTCTTGTTATCTTCAGTAACAACTTGGGCAACCTCCCAGAATTTTCTCTGATGAGAATAATACGGAGTGCATTCAGCAGTAATAGCTTTAAAGATCCTGGAACGTTTCAAGAAAGCAATGATCGGGCCAAAACCTCCTCTTTGGGCCTCTGAACCCTTTTCATCAACACACGCAAGTACGTTTGTATCTTCTCGACCAATCAGACCAGGTAACTCAGAAGATAATGGGATTCGTGGTTCACGTTCTTCATCAGACATCTGCTGTTGTTCTTGAGACATAGTGAATAGCTGAAAAACACTCAAAACAACATAACGAATAAGCATTTACCTCCATGTATCATGGGGTATCTAATGAATTATATGAATCAATGAATTAACAAACATAACAAACACATTAAATAAATCACACAGTTACGTCATCCACAAGTTATTGTTTATTACACACCATAGTATAAGGGCTAACAAGCTAGCCTGATCAAATTACAAAACAACCATAAATAAACATAAGCACATGAAATCATAAGCATGAGAACTATCCTTCAATAACTTCCTCTGGAACCTGATTCCATTCATAATTCGTGTCCTCGTCCAGATCAATCTCATCAAATAAATGATTTAAAAGAACTGCATAAGGAAATAGTTTTTCCTCATCATCCAAAGCATCTTTCATGACATTAACGACTATCTGCCCAAGATTCACCTTGATACGTTCCATAAGACAGTACAATAGAACAGCCTCAGTACCAGATAGTATATCATCATGAGGATCTCTAAACACCACATTTCTTTTGATAATTCTCATGTTAAGCATCAAGTCATCCCTAACATCGCTCTCTCTGACCTCAATACTGCTTGAACCAATTACATATCCTGGCTTAGTGATGTGAGAAGCTACCCCACCGGCATCAAACTTGCTAGAAATCTTCCTAAGATCTTTACTAGAACAGTAAATCTTGGCTCCCCAGTAATTCAATAGAAGGTTATCTGCAAAGTCATCTATGGTCCACTTATAGTCAACACCAAAGAAATTAGCCCGAACATACATCTTCTCTATGGTCACACTAAAATAGAACTCTTGGATTAGCTTAGGACAGTAATGATTCTCAATCTGAAGAAACGTCAAGCAATCTAAACCTTTCCACTGATCCTTCGTGAACTGGGATGCAACAACTTTGGTCTCTACAAGGATAGGCCTATGTTCGGCCAATGCTTTCCTACGTTCCAGGCAAGGTTGTAAAACTCGCGACTCGGGGAGTACTCGGCAGGAGGTTTTTGAGGAGTAATCGGCGACTCGGGGAGTACTCGGGGGAGTAATCGGATGTTGACTTTCGTTGACTTTTTAAAATAAATATATATATTCTCATATATATATGTTAAATATTAAACTTCTTAAATAAAAACTAATTAATTATATCTCAAACTAATAATGTTTTATGTTTTAACTTGGTAAATTAAAATTTAAGGACCGAATTCTCAATGTATTTGTAATATGAGGGAGTTTGATATCAATTAATAAAAGGTTTAAGAGTGGATATCAAGTTTGTTCCTATTATTAATTAGATATAAATATATAATAATTATTTATATGTATAAATAATACACTTATAAATATAAATATATATGTTTATTTTATATATATTAATTAGATTAGATATATTAAATGTAAATTTTATCTTAGACTTTACTCCGTATTACACCAAGTACCTTTTCAAATCAAAATATATAATATATGTTGTAATGCTCCAGCCTGTCACTTTTTCAAGTGGACAGAATTAAATATTAATATTGGAGTAAAATATTAATACTCCTATATCCCAAAAAATAGAGAGAATTAAGTCCACATGTTTTTCTCTCCAACCTGTCACTTTTTCTCTCCTCCCAACATACGCTCTCTCTTTTTTATGTGCACCATCTTCATCTTTTTCTTTCCAAATCCTCACCGGAGCCACGTCTTTACATCTTCCATCTTTAATTTTCTCAACTACAGTCATCTTGTTTACAGATCTATCAATTATTCAGGCTTGGTTGCCGTTGACCGCCGTTGAACGTCGTTTGACTGCCGTTGACTGTCAGTTGACCGAGTTACTAGCCGAGTTGACTGCCGATTTCTCGCTGAGACAATCTTGACGACTAATCGCCGAGAAATCGGCCGAGTAGCCCGAGTTTTGCAACCATGGTTCCAGGTCATACTTCCATGTTCCACTTAACCTACTACTTGGACCTGACATTCTAAAAGCAAAACTATGCAACACATTCAGTTTAAACATGATATCATAACAAAACAATCAAAAATAGCAAAATCTTAAAAATTAGGGTTTCTATACACTCGGTCGAGTGTGAATACACACACGGTCGTGTGTGTTTTGGAACGGTCGAATGTGTGAACTCACTCGGTCGAGTGTGTTGCACACTCGGTCGATCGTGTTCATCAGATCTGAGACCTCCAATTTTTCAAATCAATCAAATCCGTTGATTTTGCTTCAAGATCTGGTCACAATAACATCTAAACAGGCCGACTAACAAGTTCATAGCATCAATTATAACAGATTAAGTCTTAACATCGTTCGATTTGAGTTTAGCACTTCGAATATAAAATCAAAGATTACGAACAAATCAAAACGAGTTAGAATACCTAGTTAGTGGCGCTGTGATCACAAGAAAAAGATGTAGGTAAAAAGCACGATCAAAAACTCCTTCCTTAGCTTCGAAAAATCTAGGTAAAATCCGCTCAAAAACACCAAAGTGTTCTGAGCCGTTCGAGACCTCAGCCTATTTATACTCAGACCGAGTGTGTCTCTCACTCGGCCGTTCGAGTATATATACTCGGTCGAGTGTGTTATGAACACAACACATTATTTAAAACTTGATCGGTCGAATGATTGACACACACGGTCGTGTGTGTACACTTACTCGGTCGAGTGTGTAGACTCAATCGGTCGATCGTCTGTCTTTAGGGTTTACAACTTAGGAAATATCAATTTCAATTTTAAAAAACCCTTACCTATTCCACTCCCCTTGGGACTGATCTCCACAGTATATATTTAACACGCTTTGTACCTTTATATTCCAAACAACTTGGTTTTAAAATTAACTAAAAATAAAGAATTCCTTTCACAATAAACCTTTCCGAGAACTGAGTTGCTTGACATAATACACTACACAAAGATGCACATGCAGCTAATCTAATTCAAGTAATCAAATATGGACTTTTCAGATAGGAAAGCATATGCAAATTCATAAAGCAAACTATTGTACAAGATCCAGCATATCATGATTAGCAGATAAATGAGGTTATCAGCGTAAGAATAAATAATACAACTTATCATGAAGCCCAGTACGAAAAGCATAACACATGTTTTTGTGAGTTAACATATCACACTGATTTAATCTTATGATTTGGAGATCAGAACTGAACTAAATTTGACATGTAATTTCACGCTTCATTCATAAAGTACTTGATAAAGCATATACAAAACAACTTTCAAACATATCAATAAACATTTACCAACTTTCACCCTAGACTTCGATGATCACGTTGATTAATTACTTTAACATTTTACAATGTTAGATTTTAATCACGAAGTCAGTCCTCACTTGAGATCGCACGATGTTTCAGGTAGAACAATTGAGCACAACATGTTAACGCTGTCCTCTTATCACATCAATGTACTTTCAATCTGATTGAACAGAACCATCTCACGATGTTTCTAGCAACCCTGTCAGCCATGAGCTTCTACCTTAAACTTACACTTTTCGTTTCAGATAACTTTGTGAATCTCAAATTTATTGCATACTTTGTTAAGGCGCATACCGGCCGCTATAAACCCCATACTTAAACGGAAATCGTATGATGTATGATGTTTGATGGATGGAAGTGATAAATATATTTGAGTGATGGAACGCTAAGATACCTTCCAGAAGATATTCCCTCTATCCAGGTCAACATGCACGATCCCATATCACAGATAAACGATTTAAAGTTCACTAATTGAGATGTGAACTGAATGATTTAAGTTCTCTATATCTGATGATCTGATAAATTCTCCCCCTCGGATGCAGATAACTAAATCGTTCAAAAAGTCTCCGATTGGAATATATGTTGTCTCAGACTTAGATAACCGAGGAATCTCTGAAGCTATGTTCAATTCTTGATCCATGATTCTCGTGCAGCTTGGTGGTGCATCAAATTATTTACAACATAAATGAACAAACACAAACAAACCATAATTTTTTTTTTTTTTTGGATTTTCTGATGTTGCCTTTTCTCCATAAATAAAACAAACAAAATAAATAAGTAAATACAACTATACATGATGATGATGCACTACTGTCTTTAACGTTAGTAGTAACTTCACGGAAAACCAATCTTCTGATATTGAAATCTAGAACCCGATGACATTGCAATATACACATCATTCTATGTCTGTGATACAAGACTGCACTTCTCAACCCTTCAAGATAAAACACCTCCCTTTGGGTATCCGATATGTACGTTGTTGGATTTCGGTCCAAGTAATAAAGGTAAATAGAAACAAGTATGCATCCTAGACAAAGTATGCTCACCTTGGGGACTCACAAAATTATCCTTTTGCTACCGAGTATAAATCGTAGTAGGAGAGACCTCAACCGTCTGTTGAGTTTCTGAACAACCATTTCTCAGTACATATTCAGTGATAAGTAGGTGACTACCCTCAACCGCTGTAAACCTTTCCATGATTTCCTTATCATGATATTTACGCTTTGTTCGTGTGATCACCTCTATCTAGAGTTAGGTCAATAAAGTCTACTAACACATTATCAATCATCCTGTATTACTTGTTTTATACAACTTACATGTCGGTTCAGTATTGCAATCACTTCCCCACAAATATAATAAGCAACTCATTTTCAGGCTTTTCAATTTTTATAGATTTTTCATTTTTCAATTTTTATTTGTTTTTCTGGTTTTTCTGATTTTTATCGCTTTTCTATTTTCTCTGTACAAAAGTATAGATTTATCTAAAAACATAAGCAAACATGCAGAAATATCAGGAAAAACGAATCTATCATGCAAATGTGTAACAACCCAAACCGTAACCGACCAAACACGACGAAATTGCAAACAAAAAAAAAATTTTCTGGTGCAGGCAATCTGCGCGGCGCGCCAGGTGGCCGCGCGGCGCGCCAAATCACCTGGACAGCCCGCTGTCCCCGGAAGTCTATTTAACGAAAATGTTTGACTAGTTCCCGACATTTTTAGCCAAAACACTTTTAACCATACATTCATATATGTAAAACTAGCACATAACTAAGGTTTGAGCGAGTTTTACAAAGTGGGGCCCACACGTGCCCAAAACGCCACTAAGTTTAAAATACAATGTTTAATACAAATTAGAGTTTCGACCACAAAAGGTTTAATTGCCAAACGACACAACGAGCATGGTGTTTGGGGTTAAACTACCCAAGTCTCGGTCAAACTCCAAGCCATAACCCAAAAGTGCTTCCTAATCATCGAAGCGGGAAACTCAATCCAAGGTAATGCCCTTACCCTTGTCCACACACGAACCTATAAAAAGGTAAACAACGAGAGGGTAAGCAAAGCTTAGTGAGCAAAATAATTATACATATACATATATAATCTACCTACTTGCATCACTTACACAACATCATACGCGGGATCAACAATTCGACAATCATGCAACAATAATATGCATATTCCAATAACCGCATTTCCACAAGTAGCTAATAATACAATAGCATACGATTCATAATTAAATACTTTCAATACATAATTCACGCAACCTTGGTTAACCAATTCGAACAAGGGAAACGGTGCTTAAGAGCCCGTTGGAGTTCATAACATCCGTTAGTGCTACTTAATCAACGCGTAGTCACTAATCCCCCGGGTGATGTCTTAAACAACGCGACTCACTCACCCTTTCCAATGTGGCGTCTTAAACAACGCGACGATTCCACATGCCATTCAATACGATGGATGGTGTCTTAAACAACGCGACATCCCCTCCATTACATTGTGGTGTCTTAAACAACGCGACATCCACTTCTTTACCATGTGGTGTGTTAAGCAACGCGACAATGCCACATTCATACGACACAAATAAGTACATTATATACACATACGCATAATTATTCCACTCACCTTAAACCTTCGGTGATTATTAAACCAAGCTTGAATTCCAAGGTAACGTACCTATTTCACAAGCATATAATAAATCAATCAACTTGGCCTAATCTCATAACACACACCATCCTAGGTCATCTTGACCCATTTTGACACTTAACCCTAATTTGGGTCACTCTTACCAAAAACCCTAACTCTTGGCACTCAAGGCCTTCATACACTTTAAATCACTAAGTTTTAACACAAAACACTAACGTTAACCAAATCTTGGTCCATTTTGACCCGTTTGACTCAATAAAAGTCAATACACCCACTTTGGGTCATTTATACCCAAATCACACCCATTTTCACTTCCTTAAGGTATTCTAGCAAATTATTAGCCAATTAGGGTTTCATAACAACAATTAATACCTTTAAAACCCTAGCTTACACATAATTGAGTCTACATGACCCAATTTACCCAAGAACACCCAATTTACCTACAAATGGGTCTTAGTGTTCATCTTCAACACAAACCCTAACCCATACACGAAAACAAAACAAGAATTGAAAGTTAAGGCATACCACAACTATCAAAATGTAGCAATTGACGAGATGAACAACTTTAGAACTTGGGCTTTAGCAAGAAACCCTCTTCTTCCTCTTTAAAGTGAGCTTTCCCTCTCTAAAACTCACTCTCTCACTAAAATAAATTGGGAGGTGATAAGGTTGGTGAACAAGGGAGTAAATGAGCTCCCAAACTACTGAACCAAGCATTAAACTCGGCCTTGATGTGAATTTACCAAAATACCCCCAAAATATCTAATTTAAAAAGAGAAAGGGATCTGTCACAGACAGTTGGCGCGGCGCGCCACAAGGCCGCGCGGCGCGCAACCCTGCCAGTTCAGCTCCTTTTGTATTTTAAGTACACGCAACAGAACCCCGTTTCAAGTACCGTACATTACACTTATATACACATATGTACACTATAAATAATTGGGTCTTACAACTCTTCCCCACTTATTCGGATTGCGACCTCGCAATCCATGCCGCATGACAAGCGGGAAGATAAACCAACACAAACTCTTCAGGTTCCCAAGTGAACTCGGAACCCTTATTCCGCCGCCATTGAACTTTAAAAGTCCTAACCTCCTTATGCCTCAACCTCTTGACCTTTTCATCAAGTATTGCAATTGGCTCTTCAACATACTCCAACTTATTGTTTAGCTCAATTTCATCTAAAGGCATCCATGAAGAATCATCCGCAAGGCACTTACGGAGGTGAGAAACATGAAACGTGTTATGGATCCCCGCAAGCTCTTCGGGCAATTCCAATCGATATGCAACTTCACCAACACGAGCTAAGACTTTAAACGGCCCAATAAACCGAGGACCTAACTTTCCCCGTTTTCGAAATCGAATAATACCCTTCCATGGCGAAACCTTAAGCATTACCATGTCGCCCTCTTGGAATTCGATCGTTCGTCTACGTTTATCGGCATACGACTTTTGTCTATCTTGAGCCTTTTTCAAATGTTCGCGAATAATATCAATCTTGTTATTCGTCTCTAAAACCAAATCGGTACTTCCGATTTCTCTTTGACCCACTTCTCCCCAACAAATGGGAGTTCGACACCTTCGGCCATAAAGCATCTCGTAAGGTGGCATCCCGATACTAGTATGAAAACTATTATTGTATGAGAATTCCACCAAGGGTAAATGCTCATCCCAACTACCACCAAAATCAATGATGCACGCCCGTAGCATATCTTCCAAAGTTTGATTCGTACGCTCGGTTTGACCGTCCGTTTGAGGATGATACGCCGTGCTCAACTTTAATTGTGTACCCATATCTTCATGAAACTTTTCCCAAAATCGAGATGTAAAACGGGTATCTCGATCCGAAATAATAGATATAGGAACGCCATGTCGCGAGACCACTTCCTTGATAAACAACTTAGCCAAGGCCTCCGACGATATTGCTTCTTTAACGGGAAGAAACAAGGCACTTTTCGTCAACCGATCCACGATCACCCAAATCGAATCATATTGAGTTCTCGCCGTCTTAGGTAACTTAGTGATAAAATCCATGGTAATGTGCTCCCATTTCCACTTCGGGATTTCTAACGGTTGCAACTTACCATACGGCTTTTGATGCTCGGCTTTAACTTGCAAACAAGTAACACATCGTTCGACGTATTTTACAACATCGCGTTTCATGCCCGGCCACCAATAATCTTTCTTCAAGTCATGATACATTTTCGTCGCGCCCGGATGAATGGAATATTTCGACTTATGTGCTTCATCGAGTAGCACCCGTCGGTAATCACCCGTCTTAGGCACCCACACCCTTCCTTGAAAGGACAACAAACCCCGCGGACCCATAGTAATAAACTCCGATTGGCCCACAATTCGTTCCGTGTGCTTATCGTGAACATAAGCCTCTATTTGGTCTTCACCCATCTTTTCAAGAAAGTCGTTAGTGATAATCAAACGTAACGATGTTATACGTATCGCCGGATGTTGAGTCTTTCGACTTAACGCATCCGCGACCACATTCGCCTTACCCGGATGGTAAAGTATCTCACAATCATAATCTTTCACCACATCCATCCATCTACGTTGACGATAATTCAAATCCATTTGAGTAAAAAGGTGTTTCAAATTCTTATGATCCGAATATATCGTACACTTGACACCATACAAGTAGTGGCGCCAAATTTTCAACGCATGCACAACCGCCGCCATTTCAAGATCATGAGTCGGGTACCTCGTTTCGTGTTCCTTTAATTGTCGAGAGGCATAAGCAATGACTTTACCCCTTTGCATAAGAACGCACCCGAGCCCATTTAAGGAAGCATCACAATAAACCACCATGTCTTCGACGCCTTCCGGTAACACTAACACCGGAGCTTGACACAACTTCTCTTTCAATAATTGAAAAGCAATTTCTTGCTCGTTTTCCCAATTGAACTTAGCACTCTTCCTCGTCAACTTTGTTAATGGAGAAGCAATCTTAGAAAAGTCTTGGATAAACCGACGATAATAACCGGCCAATCCGAGAAAACTTCGGATCTTCGTGGGCGTAGTCGGTCGTCCCCAACTCTTCACCGTCTCAATCTTCCCCGGATCCACTTGGATACCGCTTTCGTTCACAATGTGACCAAGGAATTGAACCTCCCTTAGCCAAAATTCACATTTAGAGAACTTTGCATACAACTTCTCTTTTCTTAGCGTCTTCAAAACTTCACGTAAGTGACGTTCATGTTCGTGCATACTTTTCGAGTAGACTAGTATGTCGTCAATGAATACAATAACCGACTTGTCCAACATAGGTTGGCACACCCGGTTCATAAGATCCATGAATGCCGCCGGTGCATTCGTAAGACCGAAGGGCATAACTACAAATTCATAATGCCCGTAACGCGTTCGGAAAGCCGTTTTCTCAATATCTTCCTCACGGACCCGCATTTGGTGATAGCCGGACCGTAGGTCGATCTTAGAGAAATACGTTGCGCCTTGAAGTTGATCAAACAAATCGTCGATCCTAGGTAGTGGATAACGATTCTTGATCGTCACTTTATTCAACTCACGGTAATCAATGCACATACGCATACTACCGTCTTTCTTCTTCACAAATAAGACCGGAGCGCCCCATGGCGAAGCACTCGGTCGGATAAAACCCTTCTCGAGCAATTCTTGAATTTGATTCAATAACTCTTGCATCTCCGTTGGTGCTAAACGATAAGGAGTTTTAGCAATGGGGGTAGCCCCCGGAACCAACTCGATGCGAAATTCGACTTGTCTTTCCGCCGGGACACCCGGTAACTCATCCGGAAAGACATCTTCAAACTCATTAACTACCGGAATTTCACGAATTGGTGGTGGCTCATTACGAGTGTCGACAACATGAGCAAGGAAAGCCATACCACCGGTAACAACGTGACGTCGTGCCCGAGCAAAAGTGCATATCGGCACCGATCTCCTTCGTTTGTCACCATGAATAATCATCTCTCCCCCACTTGGGGTCTTTACACGAATAAACTTGTCGTGGCATGCAATATCGGCTCTATAACGATCGAGCCAATCCATACCAACGACAACATCAAAATCACCCAAAGTCATCGGAATAAGATCAATTTCGAAACTTTCGGTGTCAAACACAACATTGCAATTTTTACACACATCAACCACTAGTGCCGTCTTGCCATCCGCTATTTCAACTTCTACCGGACGACTCAACTTTACTAGCGGTTTATTTAACTTAGGCACAAATCTTGGAGATACGAAAGACAAATTAGCACCACTATCAAAAAGTATTCGAGCCGGATTAGAATTAACCATGAAAGTACCTGAAACGACTTCATTGGATTGTTTAGCTTCTTCATTAGACATCAAGTAGTTACGACCCCTAGCCGTACCCGCTGCCTTCTCTATCCGCTTAGCATTGTCATTACGCAACTCGGGACACTCGGGCCGTTTGTGCCCTTCTTTACCGCAATTGAAACAAGTAAACTTGGGTGTAGTAGAGGGATTGGTGCAATCACGGGCCATATGTCCCTTTCGCCCACAATTATGGCAAGTATAACGAAACTCTCCCGGCGCACTCTTCTTGACACTTCCGACACTCTCGGTTGCACCCTTCTTTGAAAAGTTTGACTTCTTGCTTGAAAAATTTGAATGACTAGAACCTTCAAACTTTCTCTTCCTCAACACAATCGCTTCAAACCCTTTCGCCATATTAAACAACTCATCGAAGCTCTTTACCACATTTACGCTAATCTTTTCTTGATAACTGTCATTCAAGGTTCGATAGAAGTCTTCTTTCAACATTTTATCATTCCCGACATACTCCGGGCAAAATTGCGTCTTGGACAAGAACACGGATTTGAGAGTGTTCAAGTCCATCGACCCTTGCCTCAAGGTACGTAGCTCGTCCTTAAGTCTTGTAAGATCGGCCGAAGTTCGGTACTCATCGAAGAACTCCGCTTTAAATTCCTCCCAAGTGAAGTCCATACATTGTTCTTCACCATAAAGTTGGATCTTAGCATCCCACCACAGTTTCGCGTCACCCCTTAACATGCTACAACCGTACCTAGTCTTCTTATCGGGTGGACACTCACAAGTACGGAAGGCCCCCTCCATATCGGAGATGAATCGGGCACTCTTGAGTGGGTCCCGATCGCCCTCAAAAGTAGGAGGTTGAGCATCCCTAAAGTTCTTGAAGAAAAAGTCACGCCTTCCCCCATTTTCTTCTTGAAGAGCAATCTTAATTTGCTCCTTAACCAAAGTGACGACTTGTTCGTCAATCGTCTCGAGAAATATCTTCTTAACATCTTCGCGAAACTCCGCCTTTTGGCGTTCAAAGATGGCCTCAACCTTGGCCGTGAACTCGGGGTCCTCGCTCGTGCCCCCATTATCAAGTTCGGTGCCGTGTCCGTTTCGCGTCCTCATTCTATAAAACGGAATAGATTAAATAACGAAACGAAAGACATGACAATGCGCATCTCGCTCGACGATCATCGTACATCGCTTGTTTGACACGATTTGCACCCGTAGTAAGGGTAGCTAATCATTACTACGCGAGCACGTCGCGCTAACGCGCTAGTACAATGTCCATTTCGCTCGATGATTACTATACAACACAACCAATAATGCATGATTAGTTCACATAAACCTATGTACTAACCAAGACCCGGTCCGACCCAAAGTCCTACAAGTCCCGCACAATGCACACACAAAAGTCTAAGTCTAGGCGCCTATCTCAAGTCACCTAAATCCCTTAGACCATGCTCTGATACCACTTGTAACAACCCAAACCGTAACCGACCAAACACGATGAAATTGCAAACAAAAAATTTTTTTTCTGGTGCAGGCAATCTGCGCGGCGCGCCAGGTGGCCGCGCGGCGCGCCAAATCACCTGGACAGCCCGCTGTCCCCGGAAGTCTATTTAACGAAAATGTTTGACTAGTTCCCGACATTTTTAGCCAAAACGCTTTTAACCATACATTCATATATGTAAAACTAGCACATAACTAAGGTTTGAGCGAGTTTTACAAAGTGGGGCCCACACGTGCCCAAAACGCCACTAAGTTTAAAATACAATGTTTAATACAAATTAGAGTTTCGACCACAAAAGGTTTAATTGCCAAACGACACAACGAGCATGGTGTTTGGGGTTAAACTACCCAAGTCTCGGTCAAACTCCAAGCCATAACCCAAAAGTGCTTCCTAATCATCGAAGCGGGAAACTCAATCCAAGGTAATGCCCTTACCCTTGTCCACACACGAACCTATAAAAAGGTAAACAACGAGAGGGTAAGCAAAGCTTAGTGAGCAAAATAATTATACATATACATATATAATCTACCTACTTGCATCACTTACACAACATCATACGCGGGATCAACAATTCGACAATCATGCAACAATAATATGCATATTCCAATAACCGCATTTCCACAAGTAGCTAATAATACAATAGCATACGATTCATAATTAAATACTTTCAATACATAATTCACGCAACCTTGGTTAACCAATTCGAACAAGGGAAACGGTGCTTAAGAGCCCGTTGGAGTTCATAACATCCGTTAGTGCTACTTAATCAACGCGTAGTCACTAATCCCCCGAGTGATGTCTTAAACAACGCGACTCACTCACCCTTTCCAATGTGGCGTCTTAAACAACGCGACGATTCCACATGCCATTCAATACGATGGATGGTGTCTTAAACAACGCGACATCCCCTCCATTACATTGTGGTGTCTTAAACAACGCGACATCCACTTCTTTACCATGTGGTGTCTTAAGCAACGCGACAATGCCACATTCATACGACACAAATAAGTACATTATATACACATACGCATAATTATTCCACTCACCTTAAACCTTCGGTGATTATTAAACCAAGCTTGAATTCCAAGGTAACGTACCTATTTCACAAGCATATAATAAATCAATCAACTTGGCCTAATCTCATAACACACACCATCCTAGGTCATCTTGACCCATTTTGACACTTAACCCTAATTTGGGTCACTCTTACCAAAAACCCTAACTCTTGGCACTCAAGGCCTTCATACACTTTAAATCACTAAGTTTTAACACAAAACACTAACGTTAACCAAATCTTGGTCCATTTTGACCCGTTTGACTCAATAAAAGTCAATACACCCACTTTGGGTCATTTATACCCAAATCACACCCATTTTCACTTCCTTAAGGTATTCTAGCAAATTATTAGCCAATTAGGGTTTCATAACAACAATTAATACCTTTAAAACCCTAGCTTACACATAATTGAGTCTACATGACCCAATTTACCCAAGAACACCCAATTTACCTACAAATGGGTCTTAGTGTTCATCTTCAACACAAACCCTAACCCATACACGAAAACAAAACAAGAATTGAAAGTTAAGGCATACCACAACTATCAAAATGTAGCAATTGACGAGATGAACAACTTTAGAACTTGGGCTTTAGCAAGAAACCCTCTTCTTCCTCTTTAAAGTGAGCTTTCCCTCTCTAAAACTCACTCTCTCACTAAAATAAATTGGGAGGTGATAAGGTTGGTGAACAAGGGAGTAAATGAGCTCCCAAACTACTGAACCAAGCATTAAACTCGGCCTTGATGTGAATTTACCAAAATACCCCCAAAATATCTAATTTAAAAAGAGAAAGGGATCTGTCACAGACAGTTGGCGCGGCGCGCCACAAGGCCGCGCGGCGCGCAACCCTGCCAGTTCAGCTCCTTTTGTATTTTAAGTACACGCAACAGAACCCCGTTTCAAGTACCGTACATTACACTTATATACACATATGTACACTATAAATAATCGGGTCTTACAAAATGAAAAGTAAACATGCAAATAATCTACAAACTATCATGCAAAACTATACATACTCTACAAGCAGTTTCTTAACAAATCACAACTCAGTCTCAGGTGTAGGTTCCTCTGTGTCAGGAACCTCATTTTCAGGAACCACATCTGAAAGCAATTTAATACCTATTTCGTTTAATAAGTAATTAAAATTAAAATGTGGTTTATCAAAAGCTTTTGTGAAAAGATCAGCCCTTTGGAACATAGTGTCTATCTGCACAACATCTATCAACTTTTTCTCATAGCAGTCTCTAATGAAATGGTATTTAATCCCTATGTGTTTCGTTTTAGAATGATTTACGGGATTTTTAGTGACAGCTATGGCAGCAGTATTATCAACATAAATAGGAGTGTTAGAAATTTGCAAACCGTAGTCACGTAGTTGCTGTTGAATCCAAATGACTTGTGATGTACAGCTGGCCACGGCAATGTACTCTGCTTCGCAAGTGGACTGAGCCACTGCAGTCTGCTTCTTACACTGCCATGTAACTAGTTTGCTGCCAAGGAACTGACAACCTCCTGATGTTGACTTGAAATCCTTCTTGCATCCTTCATAGTCAGAATCACTGTAAGCTGTGAGATCAAACCCATCCTCACATGGATACCATAACCCTAAACTCGATGTATCTTTCAAATACCTCATAATCTTCTTAACCACTAACATATGATGAACATTAGGATTTGCCTGATAACGAGCACACAGACAAACCGCAAACATGATATCTGGTCGAGAAGCTGTAAGATACATTAGAGAACCTATGATAGCCCTGTATAACGTTTGGTCCACTGCGACACCCTCACACTCAGGTGAAATACCATGGTTCACAGACAACGGAGTCTTAGCCGGTCTTTCTGCTTCCATTTGAAACCTTTTCAGAATATCAGTAACATACTTGGTTTGATGCAAGAAGATGCCTTTATCTGTCTGAGCTACCTGTAGACTCAAGAAAAACTTAATCGTTCCCATTGAACTCATCTTGAACTTCTGCTGGATGACCTTCTCAAACTCATCAACCATACCCTGATCTGTTGACCCGAATATAATATCATCAACATAAACATGCACTAACATAAGATGTTGTCCCTTCGTTTTGATGAAAAGTGTCTGATCAATGACACCTCTCCGAAAACCGTTTTCAATCATGTAATCGGACAACGTTGCATACCATGCTCGAGGAGCTTGGTGAAGACCATAAAGTGTCTTTTCAAGTCTATAAACCTTTTCTGGGAAATGAGGGTCTTCGAAACCGGGTGATTGTTCAACAAACACCCTTTCATTGATCTCTCCGTACAAAAACGCGCTTTTAACATCCATCTGAAAAACTTTAAATCCCATGAAGGATGCAAATGCCAAGAAAATCCTGATTGCTTCCAGTCGTGCAACCGGAGCAAAAACCTCATCATAGTCAATTTCAGGGATTTGTTGATATCCCTTTACCACCAATCTAGCTTTGTTTCTGATAACTATACCCTGTTCATCCTTCTTGTTCTTCAAAACCCATCGAAGACCATAGGGCACACAACCATGTGGTGGATTGACTAGCTTCCAAACCTTCAAATGTTTAAACTGTAACAGCTCCTCTTGCATTGCACTAACCCACTCATCATACTTCAGTGCCTCATACGCATCTTTCGGTTCAATTTGACATACATAGCATGAGTGAGCATGCACAAATATCCTACCTGTCTTATTCAGCGAAGAATAAAATGATGTTACCACATTCGCACTTTCAGTCTGAACATCATCTGCTGCTGTTGAACTATTATTAATCACAGGGACCTCTGATGTGGTCGAAACCTCAGAAGTTGATGCCTCTGTTGTCGTACTCTGGGGAATATTAATATGAGGAATTCCACGTGCGTCCACATAATAATCCTGTAGACGTTTAGGCGGTAAAATAACACGATTGGATCTTCTCACCCCTCCTGCTTCAGTTGGCCGTTCAGGCACTGTCACAGTTGGTGGTTGATTATATAGAGGATTAAGATGTTCCTCTGTCAATCGTGATCGGTTAACTTCCTCATCATCTTCAAGATCACTATCGTCATCTGTATATACTACCCCGTCCGCATTTGAATCAAAAGTATCTGTCACTCTCTGTGGACTAGGTTGCAAGCTAGAAACCGGATTCTGAATCTGCGATGGAATAGTAACAAAATTCTCAGTTGAGTTTTGAGAATCAAACAAAACCTGAGTTAAAATCTCCTCCTCTGTAGCATCGGGTGGAAGATTGAAGGAATCAAATAATTTATCATATTCAAATTGCCAAGCGAACCCTTTACTGACACGAGGTGGAGCATTGCGCTGAATATCCACCTCATAACGTTCCTCCACACGCCTAGACTCAGTGTTATATACTCGTTTGTTTGGATTCCCATATCCCAAGAAGATACCAGAGATCACCTTTGAATTGAATTTCCCTCCAGCGTCTCGTACCAGAATAGTACAAGGAGCACCAAAAGGTTCGAAATGTTTGATATTAGGCTTTCTCTTGTGCAACAGCTCATAACACGTTTTACCATGTCTCTTTACCACCAGAACTCGGTTCATCACATAACACGCAGTACTCACGGCTTCTCCCCAGAAAACAATTGGAAGACATGAATCAGCTAGCATAGTTCTTGCGGTTTCGATTAGAGTCCTATTCTTTCGTTCAGCAACACCGTTTGATTGAGGTGTATAAGCCGGACTGAACTGTTGTTGTATCCCTTTCTCATTACAAAACTGCTGCATCTGAATGTTCTTAAATTATGTACCATTATCAGTACGAATCTTCCTTACCTTCAAGTTATACAGACTTTCGAGCTTCAGAATCAACACTTTAATATGCTCAAACGTGTCTGACTTGAGTTTCAACATCACAACCCACGAAAACCGGGAATACTCATCTGTAACTACCAAGCAATATGATTCTCCAGTGAGAGTTTTACAATTAACTGGACCAAAGAGATCCATGTGTAACAGCTCCAAAGGAATATTGACAGAATGATGCTTTTTGGTAGTATGTGACTTTCTAGTCTGCTTCCCCTGTTTACACGGAAGACAAACCTCAGGAATATGAAAACTTTTAACATTCACACCATCAACTAATCCATTGTGGACTAGATTATTCATCTTCCTCAGACTCAGATGACCCATACGCTTGTACCAAATAATCGACTCCTGTTCAGTAGCTTTAGAGACAAAAGCCTGATGGCCTGTAGCTGCCTTAACATGAGCCTTACGCATATCAAGGATATATAGAGATCCTTGCACCTTGGAGCAGTCATCAGAATCATGTCCTCCGGAATTACGAACTCTTTTCTTAAAATATAACAAAACTTATCATCAAAAGCAACAGTATATTTCTTATCAGCAACTTGTGAAACAGAAAGCAGATTGTTCGACATCTGCTCTACATAGTTAACTTTATCAAAGCTGACATTCTCATTAGCAATAACACCCTGAGCAGTAATAAATCCTCCTTCACTACCTGCAAAAGAAACTGGTCCTCCATCTACTGTTTTCACATTAGACAGCAAAGACAAGTTCCCTGTCATGTGCCTGGACGCCCCACTATCAACAATCCAAGTACTGCAGCGTGGATTGTAGGCGACCTGCACATTAAAGTAAGAGGATTAGTTAGAAAGGGCCACCCATGCCCTAATGGCAGTGGGTTTCCCATCAACACCAATAACTGGCAATTCCACTCATTGTCCTTTAGATCCAGAAGGACCTTCAGGACGATAAACACTCTTAACTTCTGATTTAGGTTTCCAAACTGTGTTATTCGGTAATGATTTTCTATAATAATCATTAGTTTGAAAAACCTTTTTATCATTTGTTTGCACTGAAAAAGAATTAAACACTGTCGAAGGTGATCTCCTATTAAAGAACCGATTTGGACTAAGATCAACCTTCTTACTTGGTGTCTGTCGAATGGGTCTACAATTCATAGCCCTGTGTCCCAACCTCCCACAATTGAAGCAGTTAACATTATCAAAATCATGTGAATTAAACACTTTGCGTCTAATTGGTGAAAACTGTCTCCTAGGTGGTTCAGTATGTTGTCTGGTCGTAGGGGATGACGAGACTTGTTGCTTAACAGTCTGTCGACGACCAGGCGGAACATACTTGGACACACCCCCAGATTTGGAACTTGCCTCTGTTGGTGATTGTTCTACCTTAGGACCTGATTTATCTATCCTGCCCTTACTGACAAACTTAGGTGACACTCCCTGGGTGTTTTTCTTCTTATTCTGTTTGGGGGAGACAGTTTTCTTAGGCTGAGCCTTTTGACTCTCAGTCATCTTACTAGCATTAACTGGATTTTTCAGAATGGTAACTGGTTTAGTGACAAGCTCAAATGGTTTGCTGTCATTCTCAGTGTCGATATCAGTATCTGACTCTGTTTCATAGACAACATCTAAAGGTTTTTTCGACTCAACTATCTTAACAGTACTCTCAAGAGGTGCTTATTTAGGCTTACCATATTCTAGTTCTACAACAGGACCCTTACTTTTCTCAACTGGTTTGTTAATGTACTCACCTAAAAGTGGCGGGGCAACCTGGTTGTAACCTAAACCCTGCTGTTTATGAGGATTCAAAGTCTGTTTCACATAAGACATCCTCTGCCAATTGTCGATCCTAGCTTTTTCAGACTCGTATTTCAACTTAAATGAATCCCTTTCAGCCTTAAGAGTCTCTATCTGTCCCAAATACATAGTAATCACTTTTCCATCATCTATAACAGTTGATTTTAAGTGACCTACCTGATTCTCTAAAGACTTAATAACATCAACATAGTCTTTCTGTTTGTTAAGGTAGAAAAGTGCATCATCATAGTTCTTTTTATTAGTCTGATTTTCCAATCTAAGATCCTTAAGGTCAACTAAAAGCTTAGGACAGGTCTCACATGTAACAGATATCTCATTAAACTTTGAAATTACACACTCGAGCCTCTCAATTTCCTGTTCATAATCAACGCATCTAGAACATTTAGAAACTGAATCATTACATACCTTATCGTTACCGGATGTGTTGGCCATAAATGCATAGGTATTTCTTCCAACCTGAGTGTCTTCATCTGATTCTGACTCAGACTCTGAACTCGTACTGTCCGCGTAGTCAGCCTCATAACCTCCTTTGTTCTCGCTTTCGTCTGAACACACTGGACTCCGAACTGTAACAATCTTCTTGTCACCACTCTTAAGATCACAGTTGAGCAAGTGTCCCAACTCTTGTCTGAACCAAGTACCAACATGACAACTTCTTTCTTCATCCTCATCGGAAGAATCAGTCGTAAACTCAAAATCTGATAGGTCTCGAGCTTGGCGAAACTTATCATACAGTCGATCTTTAATCCTCTTTCTGAGGCACAACTTCATAATCTCCTCAGCTCTTTTCATTCTAGCATCACATTTGCACACATAGCAGGTGCAATTCGGATTATCTTTTCCAGTACAACCTGCATTTCTCCTAGCAATTCTTTCTTCTTCAATTTCAGCTTCAGTTCTACCTACAAACACAACATTAGCTTGATGTGTATCTGCCGTGATGGACCAGTCACACACTTCATCAGCATACGTGGTCGTCAAGGCCTTAGATTGAATAGACCCCGAAGATTCTTTCTCAACAATAACATGTTGTGGAGTAACTGAAATGGTTGTATTGTGAAAAGGATCAGAAAAACCAGTCTTGGGTGGCCTCGTGCAAGTCTTCTTAAAATGACCAAGCTCATCACAATTGAAGCATCTAACCTTTGACATATCAAAACCAAACTTCGAATCTCGATTCAAACTCAAAGACCTCTGTCCGGTTTTCTTCAAGTACTTCCTAGCCCGTCTAACAATGCTACCCATGCAATAAAGTATATCCATCCTTTCGATATCGTCCTCATCAATCTGATCATAGTCTTCATTTTCAAGATGACTATTAATCACTTGTCCACTAATCATATCGTTGTATGAGTTAACAACAATAGCTGCCAGAGCCATATCTTCCTGAATTGATTCGATGGGTCTCTTCCTGATATTCTCAGTTTGAAACACAGGAGTCTGAGTCTGAGTCTGTTGAGAAGGAGAATTCTGAGTCTGAGCTTGTGATTTAGCATTAAAGTAGCCAGACTGAGATTGTGGAGCAGACATTTGAGAAGCATTTGCTGTAATATAGGCTGTTTGTAATGGAGCATGACCAGAAGATGAAGCTAAAGTGGATGCAGAAGCAACTACCGAACCAAGTCTCTTCCTCTTAGCTTCTACCTGAATATCCTTCTCCATCAACTTAGAAGTAAAAGCTGTCAATGTTAACGTACGACCTGATGTGCTGTACATGTTCTGAATCTTTTCAATCTCGTGGTCCCACTTTTCTGGAAGACCATCTTTCAACACCCTGACTGCCTTATCATCAGGTACATCAATCCCATAATCCGCCATCTCTGCTACCAGTAAACGATATCTCTCCAAAGTTTGTCCCAGTGACTCTGATGGAAGAGCAGCAAATGCCCTCCATTCATCCTTCAATACCTTACCTTTTGTTGCCCGATAAGTAGCAGTACCCTCTGTTGCAGATTGAAGGGCCAACCAAAGAGTATACGCGGTTTTGTTACGGTTTTTGAATTGCTGGAAAATGTCCTTTGACAACGCTTGCGTTAGCTGAGCATAACATCTACACTCAAGATTATATTGTTCACGCTCTGTAGGACTAAACTGTTGTGTTTCTTTGGGTTCACCATCACCTCCACAAGGCCAAACAAATGGATTCTCAATACATTCCCAAAGTCTGGAGTCAACACCATTTAAGTAAATAACAAACCTAACTTTCCAGTCCAAGAAGTCTTTAAGATTGTCAAGTCGAGGTACTTTATTTGTCGATCCAGATTCGTTTTCGTTAAGTAACAGTTTTTGTAGTCCAGGTGCAATTACTAACGCGCTATATTCATCTGTCACTTGTTCATTAGTGTCCGACATGTTAACTGATTAAGTTTGAAAATAAAAGATTAATTAAGATTCTGATTAAGTCACACGGTCGACTATCTCTGACACACGGTCGACTGTATAAGACACACGATCGATTGTACTTATCACACGGTCGATTGTCTAACAAAATTTTGGCAGCACTTCGTTACTATATAAGCCTTGGGTATTGCAAACACACACGGCCGATTGTCTAACTCTCACGGTCGATTGAAACTCTCACACGGTCGAGTGACAAACTCACACGGCCGACTGACTTAGGGAATCTGGCACGGCTTTAGTAAAACTCACACGATCGGTGGAACAATACACACGGTCGATCTTAGGACTCACTCGGTCGGTTATCAGGACACACACGGCCGAGTGTGTTCTTGACAGAAGCTGGTCGACTATTAGGGTTTTCTAGACAAAAATCGATTTTGCAATCGATTATGGATGGAAAACTCAAAAACAACACGTAGATAACGAAAATAAGCACTCCAGAAACACCTTTTGACAATAAAAACACTATTAATAACGTGTAAACACAGATTAATAGACCAAAAACCTAAAAAACACCAAAAACACAAACTTTGACCCAAAAAATGATTTGATCAAGCAAAAATCAGAGACTCCAGCTCTGATACCACTTTATAGACGATAAATCTATGGATCTTAGGTCGCTTGAACTCTAAACTAAAGGCGGAACACAATAGAATAGAGGTAAATCGAGATACGGGTCGTTTCGGGATCGAATTGGTCGAACCTGTAACATCCCGCGTTTTTCCGTTAAATTTATTTTAACACCGTCTTTTTTTTTTAAAATAATATCTTTCGTATTTAAATTCGTCGACTCCGTTGACGAACGTTCATAATATTCTCGTTATTTAATTATAACATCTCTCGTTAACTTGCGTTTTAAAAATATTCGATCGGTTAAATCCCGCACCCGCTTCTAAACTCGAGGGACTAAAATTGACACGGGGCAAACTAGTTGACTAGGTCAACTAGTCCACCCCAATCACCACCATTCAACCATCTCCCTCTCTCTCTCTTTCTCTCTAGCAAGAACACACACACAAACCCCAACTTCATAAAATCATCATCTAAATTCGATCTAGGAGGCTTACAACAAAACAAATTACATTTTCGTGATCCTCTCTTCATTCTCTACGATTTGATACTAACTTCATCGATTTTGGGTAACAATTCTAAAACTCTAGATTTCTCTAAATTCGTGTTTTTGACTTGAAATGGTGTTAGTTAGTGTCTATGGCTCGTGTATAACATGAATATATGCTTTGTTTGCTCGATTCGTTGTTTTGAGTAACTAGTTTGAACATTTGAAATGGGTGTGCTAAATCCTTGATTTTGGATGAGTTAAAGTTGTTTAATTGTTAAAGTTCATGTTTTAATTGTGTTACTAGTATCATTAGCTACATTTTGATGTGTAGGTTGATTAAGAAAACTTCAAAAACCCGATTAAGGATTTTGTGATGTTTGATTAGGGTTGATAGACTTTGAAATGATCTTTTGATGCGTTGAATGCTTGTTAATGTTGTTAGTAAGTGTTTAGATGCAATGTATACTTAATTACCTTCGAAACGGCATATCGTATGTGTAAATTGGATTCCCGAATCATAAAATACGTTTTACGAACTTGAAACTTTGAAAATGGACTTTTATTGATCACTTGATGAGATTTCGGCTATTGTAAATGATGTTTTTGTTTGATGATATGTGGTTAGTTGTATTGCTCGTCAAAATACCTTTCCGAGGATATAAGATACATGTTTTGGTTGTTTGCGGATCATAAATGGTGAATGTTTGATGTTTGGTTCGTGCATACTTTGAAAAACTGACCAGAAATCTCTGCCCAGATGGTGGCGCGGCGCGCCCCATCCCCGCGCGGCGCGCGGATTGGCCTGGCCAGATTCTGCTTTGTTTGGCGCATTTCACGCGAAATGTTTGACTAGCTATCGACCTCCGATTCACATGAAACTTGTTTTAATATACTTGTATATGAATATTTAGCATAGAAAAATAGTTCGGGACCCGACCCGAACATGTTGACTTTTTCGTTGACTTTGACCAAGTTTGACTTTTAGTCAAACTTAACCAAACTTTTATACAATCATTCTAACATGCTTTTATACTTGTTTCTTGTATGAAACTTGACAACATGATTCACATGCTATACTTAATCGAGTCGTAACGAGCCATAGGACTAATTGAACACATTTCACCCGACCTTGTGTCGTAACCGGTTAATTGATATAACTTACTTGTTTAGGTCAAGGCTAAGCAACTTTCATGCACACGTTTACTTTGTGAAGTACTTTATACTCGTGCACTCGAGGTGAGATCATAGTCCCACCTTTTCAACAACTTTTATACTTTTAAATCGTGGGCTGAGAAAACATATACTTTGTTACATCTTGTACTACTTACTTTTATGTTTTGAACACAAGTGTGAAAACAAACATTCCACGTGCGAGTTAGAACAAAAATGCCTCAATTCGATTATCATTAGTTACACTTGCAGGGTGTAAGCGAGAACTTATATTGTGTGGCCATACGGGTTTAACAAACCCTCATTCGGACGGTTCGCTACCGTTATGCGGATGAAATATATTTTTGTGTTTTAGTGCGGGTTCTAGCACTGTGTGATGGGGTAACGTTGGTTAAGTTTTGATAATTGAGTGCTCGCGTATAACAACACTTTTGGAATGCAAATGATTTGGATAATCTACGTTATGGACATACAAAATCTTGTGGTTCAAAAACAACGTTTAATACTTACTAAACCTATGATTTCACCAACGTTTTTCGTTGACAGATTTCTATATTTTTCTCAGGTCTTGCACGATATGTGATACATGCTTCCGCTCACTATTTGATACTTGCATTGGATGTCGAGTATACATGCATTACTTGGAGCGTCTTTTGACTTTACTTTAAACCGTGTCGCCTAGATTTCAAATGTACTTATAACCTTGTAACTTAACTTTTGGTTGAACAATTTTTGTAAACTTTGAAAATAATCTTTATTTTGAAATGAGGGTGACATATTTTGGTCAAACATTGTCATAAAGACTTATGACCAGGTAATGGGACCCACGTAGTCGACGCCGTCACTTGACGATTTGTCGGGGTCGCTACAAGTGGTATCAGAGCCTTGGTTGTAGGGATTTAGAGTTCATTTGTGTCCACCCCGAGTCATAGGGTACATAGGTGAATCTAGACTACAACCGGCATATAGACTGAAGTAGGAATTACTTGACTATTTGTGCATTTATACTCGAACTCTTCTATCATATCTAACTCGTATTCGATCTTGATCTTACGTTGATAAATTTTGTTGACGCGCCACCTTGACTTTATGAAGTAATGTTAAATGCACATGAGAATCAGGGTAATATAATTTCCGGGATTATATTACGGTGATTCATATGGACATTCCGACATTATGACATAAAGAATTTAAGGCGAGTCAAGGAAAATTTTCTCTACATCATCATTCCATATCATGATTAGTATTATTGAGAATACTAATCAACGATATTCTTGTGTCTTGAAGGAACAATGCCTCCCCGTCGCGGGCCACGTAATGAAACTTCCGAACAAGCTTTTCAACGCATGATAGCCGCCGCCATAGGTGCGGCTATGGCTAGTATCTCCTCCGACATCAATAACAACCACAACCACAACAACCATGGAGCCGGTAATTCAAACGAGGGTTGCTCCTACAAAACTTTCATGGGGTGCAAACCTCACACCTTCGATGGGACCGGAGGACCGGTTGTGCTCACCCGATGGTTTGAGCAAACAGAAGCCGTTTTTAGCATAAGCGGTTGTCGGGACCAAGACAAAGTCAAATATTCCACCCACACTTTTGCCGGTATCGCCCTCACATGGTGGAATACGTATGTGCTGTCGGTGGGTATCGATGAAGCCCACACACTCTCATGGGCCGACTTAAAGAAAAAGATGATCACCGAATACTTCCCGCGCGAAGAGACCCGTAAGCTCGAACACGAACTAAGAACTTTAAAAGCGGTCGGGAATGACCTAAAGGCATATAATCAACGATTTTCTGAGCTATCCTTGATGTGCCCAAACCTCGTGACCCCCGAACCTCTAAGGGTTGAACTTTACATGGATGGTCTTCCCAAGAGCATCAAACAAGGAGTAATGTCATCCAAACCCAGTAATCACCAAGAGGCCCTGAATATGGCCCGTCAATTGATCGAAACGGTAGACGAGATTGAAGTGCCGGCACCTAAAGCCGAGGACGAGTCGGGTGACAACAAAAGAAAATGGGAAGCCCCCCAATCGAGTAACTACAACAACAACTTTTCCAAGGAACCTCTCACCCCCGTCGGCAAGAAAAGTTATGCCGGGACACGACCTTTTTGTAACAAATGCCACAAGCATCATTTTGGTGAATGTGGCAAGCTAATTTGCCATCGGTGCCAAGGTAGTGGTCATATTGCCAAGTATTGTGGAAGTACCGCCCCCGTCACTCAAAAGGGGCCCGACGCACCAAAGCCGAGTATTTGCTACAAATGTGGCCAATCGGGTCATTTTAGGAATGAATGCCCAAAGAATAAAGCAAAAACCAACGCGCGCCGTTGAACTTACAACATCGACACCTAGGATGCCCGAGACGATGATGGACTAGTCACGGGTATGTTTTTTCACAACAAACCGTATATTTCATACTTATTCGATTCGAGTACCGTTAGACGTTTTATAACCAAAGATTTGACTCGTGCTCTTTATATTCCACCTCTTTCCCCCAGATACTACTTAGACGATTTAAGTGACCGACGGAAAATATTGTGTGCCTGTAAATTTTATTGGAGGATATACGTTAAGACTTTTGACTTGACACCTATAGAACTAGGGAGCTCGGAACCTATTCGTTAAAAAAAAAAAAAAAAAAAAAAAAATGTTTCCCCATCATCTTGTATAGATTATTGTGAACTGAGTAATTTTCGGTTGGAAACCGATACCCTCTCCCTCGCATCCATGACCTCATGATTATTTGCACGAATCCCGTATGTTCCAAATCGACCTCCGTTCCGGTTATCATCAATTGGGGGTTAAGTGAGACGATGTCTCCTAAGCCACTTTCCGAACTCGCAACGTTAGTTGTAAAACTCTCTTAGTACCGTTTGATTTATTTAGGGCTCGCCCGTATCCATAAACCTCTTGAACCGCGTATGCAAATTCATATAGACTAATCTGTTATCGTATTTATAGATGACATCTTAACTTATTTAAGTAAAGAAGGAAAACGAACAACATCACCATCTTACGCTCGAACTTTTGAGAAAAGAGCAACTTTATACCAAATTCTCCGAGTGAGAATTTCTGTTGAACGAAGTCCAATTTTCTAGACCATGATGTTAATGGTCAAGGCATTACAATCAATCTCGAAATCAAGCCACATGTAATCAGGAAACTCTCCCAACTCAGACTTGTATTCGTAAAAATCTTAGATCTCACCGGTTGTTACCGAAGATTCATTTCTGACTTTTCTCGTGTTACACAACTTTAAACCTCTTCATGTCTGAGCCTTGAACGTGATTCTTCACACCAACCTTCCTAGCTAAATTCGTATAGCACTAGATGGAACACAAACATGGAAATATTTCTACTTGAACGCCGAAAGGCATACTCTCTCGACTCAAAAATCAACATAACTAAAATTTGTTATTTTGCACGAAGAATTCAAATACTAAATTGTGGATCCGATCAATATTCTCGTCATCACGTACCACACTACATACCTCTGTTATTTCACCGTTACCGTCTGATATTACTGGAAATTAAGATAACATACAATCCAACGATACTTCACTCTTCTTTGACTTAACGCCCTTGTGTTTCTGATAATCGGCCAACTATTATTCAACCCCGAACTATACAACTACGTGTACTACCTCGTTTCTCTTTCAGACTTCAACTTTTGACAACTAGAGGCACGTTATGGCAACCTCGAGATGTAAACTCATCCTATTCTAAGTCCTCATTTCACTACTATCTTTACCGTTCGCATTTCCGTTTAAAGAAACTCCTTGTAACATTTCTCCATGGATAGAGAAACTCCTCATATTACATAAGTATTCGCCACGAGGGTGAATAGTCCTAACGAACATTTTTCGAACCCTAACTAACTTGTTCAAACGTATCTTAAGAGATTCTATTCCAACACGGTGTATCTTTGTCAATTATTCCGTATCGAAATACTCGTTCCACTTCTAGTTTTACAAGGAACCTTGTGAACCCGCTTAGACATGAGTACCGCGTACCACCCACAAACTGACGAACCGAGCAAACGAACGAATTACGTCTTGGAAAGACATGTCACAAACTCGTATTGTCACCTTTAGTAGATCACTCTTACAACAGTAGTTACCACTCGTGTGTTCACGCGCACTTTCCGAAACCCTATATGACCGCTAATGTCATACCCCTGTTCATTTAACCAAAGCATCAACCACCGAAATCTGAACTCCATCAAGAAACAACAATTGAAATCATTCAAATCCGAGGAGGGCTCGAGACGATCCGTAGTCGCCAAAAGAGTTATACCAAACTTAGATGAAAACCTCACAAATCCCAGTGTGTAACCGCGTAATATTGAGAACCCGCACCTTGGAAGGGTGTAATCCGTTTCGGGAATCAGGGAAAGTTAAACCCGCGACATGTTAACCCTTTTGAAACCTTGGGGCGTATTGGAACCGCTCCCTACCGTTTAGAACTTCCGACTCAATTAAGTTTCCGTTTACCCTACATTTCGTGTAACAAACTTAGAAACGTGTCCTGCGGAACAGGAACGTGCAATCCTGCTGGATACATCAACTATCGATGACAAACTTCTCTTCATAGGAAAACCAGTTGAAACCGGGGATCGTAAAAACCGAACCTTAATGCAACGTAAAACCCTGACTATCCAAATTCATGAGAACCCTCAAGAACGTACTTTCACTTATTCATAGCATTGACAACGTAAAGTCTCGAGTAAGAGATATCGACTACTACTTCCAACTAAATTTCGGGACGAAATTTCTTTTGAGGTGTGGATAATGTAACATCCCGCGTTTTTCCGTTAAATTTATTTTAACACCGTCTTTTTTTTTTAAAATAATATCTTTCGTATTTAAATTCGTCGACTCCGTTGACGAACGTTCATAATATTCTCGTTATTTAATTATAACATCTCTCGTTAACTTGCGTTTTAAAAATATTCGATCGGTTAAATCCCGCACCCGCTTCTAAACTTGAGGGACTAAAATTGACACGGGGCAAACTAGTTGACTAGGTCAACTAGTCCACCCCAATCACCACCATTCAACCATCTCCCTCTCTCTCTCTTTCTCTCTAGCAAGAACACACACACAAACCCCAACTTCATAAAATCATCATCTAAATTCGATCTAGGAGGCTTACAACAAAACAAATTACATTTTCGTGATCCTCTCTTCATTCTCTACGATTTGATACTAACTTCATCGATTTTGGGTAACAATTCTAAAACTCTAGATTTCTCTAAATTCGTGTTTTTGACTTGAAATGGTGTTAGTTAGTGTCTATGGCTCGTGTATAACATGAATATATGCTTTGTTTGCTCGATTCGTTGTTTTGAGTAACTAGTTTGAACATTTGAAATGGGTGTGCTAAATCCTTGATTTTGGATGAGTTAAAGTTGTTTAATTGTTAAAGTTCATGTTTTAATTGTGTTACTAGTATCATTAGCTACATTTTGATGTGTAGGTTGATTAAGAAAACTTCAAAAACCCGATTAAGGATTTTGTGATGTTTGATTAGGGTTGATAGACTTTGAAATGATCTTTTGATGCGTTGAATGCTTGTTAATGTTGTTAGTAAGTGTTTAGATGCAATGTATACTTAATTACCTTCGAAACGGCATATCGTATGTGTAAATTGGATTCCCGAATCATAAAATACGTTTTACGAACTTGAAACTTTGAAAATGGACTTTTATTGATCACTTGATGAGATTTCGGCTATTGTAAATGATGTTTTTGTTTGATGATATGTGGTTAGTTGTATTGCTCGTCAAAATACCTTTCCGAGGATATAAGATACATGTTTTGGTTGTTTGCGGATCATAAATGGTGAATGTTTGATGTTTGGTTCGTGCATACTTTGAAAAACTGACCAGAAATCTCTGCCCAGATGGTGGCGCGGCGCGCCCCATCCCCGCGCGGCGCGCGGATTGGCCTGGCCAGATTCTGCTTTGTTTGGCGCATTTCACGCGAAATGTTTGACTAGCTATCGACCTCCGATTCACATGAAACTTGTTTTAATATACTTGTATATGAATATTTAGCATAGAAAAATAGTTCGGGACCCGACCCGAACATGTTGACTTTTTCGTTGACTTTGACCAAGTTTGACTTTTAGTCAAACTTAACCAAACTTTTATACAATCATTCTAACATGCTTTTATACTTGTTTCTTGTATGAAACTTGACAACGTGATTCACATGCTATACTTAATCGAGTCGTAACGAGCCATAGGACTAATTGAACACATTTCACCCGACCTTGTGTCGTAACCGGTTAATTGATATAACTTACTTGTTTAGGTCAAGGCTAAGCAACTTTCATGCACACGTTTACTTTGTGAAGTACTTTATACTCGTGCACTCGAGGTGAGATCATAGTCCCACCTTTTCAACAACTTTTATACTTTTAAATCGTGGGCTGAGAAAACATATACTTTGTTACATCTTGTACTACTTACTTTTATGTTTTGAACACAAGTGTGAAAACAAACATTCCACGTGCGAGTTAGAACAAAAATGCCTCAATTCGATTATCATTAGTTACACTTGCAGGGTGTAAGCGAGAACTTATATTGTGTGGCCATACGGGTTTAACAAACCCTCATTCGGACGGTTCGCTACCGTTATGCGGATGAAATATATTTTTGTGTTTTAGTGCGGGTTCTAGCACTGTGTGATGGGGTAACGTTGGTTAAGTTTTGATAATTGAGTGCTCGCGTATAACAACACTTTTGGAATGCAAATGATTTGGATAATCTACGTTATGGACATACAAAATCTTGTGGTTCAAAAACAACGTTTAATACTTACTAAACCTATGATTTCACCAACATTTTTCGTTGACAGATTTCTATGTTTTTCTCAGGTCTTGCACGATATGTGATACATGCTTCCGCTCACTATTTGATACTTGCATTGGATGTCGAGTATACATGCATTACTTGGAGCGTCTTTTGACTTTACTTTAAACCGTGTCGCCTAGATTTCAAATGTACTTATAACCTTGTAACTTAACTTTTGGTTGAACAATTTTTGTAAACTTTGAAAATAATCTTTATTTTGAAATGAGGGTGACATATTTTGGTCAAACATTGTCATAAAGACTTATGACCAGGTAATGGGACCCACGTAGTCGACGCCGTCACTTGACGATTTGTCGGGGTCGCTACAGAACCTAGTGCAAAACCTAGATTAGATCGACACCTAGACGATGTATTTCGGTGGTATTCGGTGTTAGGGTTTTCTGGAGACGAGAAACAACGATTTGGAACAAATGGGACGAGTAACCTCATCAAAGAAGTCTAAACCCGTATATATACTGCAAGTCAGACACACTCGGTCGAGTGTGTCTGTCAGTCGGTCGACTGACTTACACACTCGGTCGAGTGTGTACACACACTCGGTCGACTGTGTGCAAGTTTAACATATTGATTATTTAATAAACTAAGAACGCACAATCACCATAGTAATCAATAGTCACTAGTAAATAACATTATTACATAACCGAATGTACTAAACGTAAGAATAAACTACGGCTGGGGATTCATGCACCAACATATATGTAAAGGTGTCTGCTGATCTTCTTCTACAAAAAACCTATGAGTCGGCAACCAATGCGTTGGGAACCATTGTCGATGCTTTATCTATAAGCTGCTATTCTGAAAATCTACTTATAATGAAAGGGGATGCTCTCATTGCGGTCTGTTATTGTTTTTATTTATTTATTTATAGTTTCGTTAGTTATTCTTGGTTGATTATCAAAATTGATTGCTTTGCCTTTATTTGGGCTAACAGCTGGGGAAGCATAAAGAGGTGATTCAATTGTGTGAGCATACTTTAGATATAGCTGAAAAGAATTTTGAAGCTGGAACAAATAGCTATAATTGCAAAGACATGTTAAAGCTTTGGAGGTGGAACTTGCTGTCCAAATCCTACTTCCATTTGGGTAGGCTTGAAGTAGCTCTTGACTATATTGAGAAGCATGAGCAATTGAGACCTACTGCAGACAGGTAAGCATTCTGTATATTATTATAATAATGAAGACTGTGCCCCAATTTGATAGGGAAAGATGATAAATGTTACGTGCTGATTGCTGATATTGTTGTATACTCCGTATTATATATGGTGCAGGAGTAGGATTGTGGGCTCTGATGAGCCATTAGCTCCCTTTGCTGTTACTATACATGAGCTTTTACACTGCAAAGTATGACTACTGACTAGCCAAATAATTTTTGTTATGCAGCACATTGTTTATTAAGTAGTCCAATAATGAAAAAAAAATGTACATTAATGGCTTTGTGTCTTATTAGCTTGCTAACTTTTTTTTTTTTTTTCCCCTTAAAGGCAAGTTGTTGGCATCGAATACTCTCATTTGCCACGCACGCACGCGCTTTTGGTCAAAAACCCGAACATGGATCCAAAGCTTAAACCATCCCGATGGGTAGGCGGGTCGGACCTGGGGCCTGAATACGGGTCGGTAAAACCTCCCCAGGGCAATCCGGCTTTCAGGAAATAAATCCCACGGATATTTTTAAGTGGAGGGACTCGAACTTGAGACCTCCCCACCCCCATCCCAATACGCAACTGCATAAACAATGCTTTCTTTTTGCTACATATAAAATTTGGTCTACAGTTTGTTCATAATTCTTGATGCATATACTTCCCTTGTTTTTTTTTTTTTTTTTTTTTTTTTTTTTTTTTATGTTCTGACCTTGTTCCTTGCCTATAAGCATTTATGACTGTCTAGTGGAATAAGCTGGTGATTCTTTAGTTATGGTCAACCTTTTGTAGCTGGCACAATATGATACTTTATGAAGTACAACTAATCACTGATAGCATGTCTAGGTATTTGTTTTTGAACATAAGTTTCTTAAATTGTTCATTCCAGTAAGATTTAGACCTTGATCATGCTTTTGAGATATAAAATGAGCAGAGTGTTTTAGTTTCATGATTTATTGTTGCTAATTAGGCTCTATGTTTTAGTCAACAGCAAGTGTCGATTTATTGGCGTCTTGACTGCCGTTTAGAGCCTAAATTGAATTCCAGGCAGGATTTAAAACCCATGGAAATTTGATTCTACCATTTTCATGGCGTCTCAATTTTATTTTACTTAAAAAAAAAAAAAATTCCTACTTATTGGCCGGAGGTACACTCGGAAGCAATCTCTTTATCTGTTGAATAAAGCCAGGGATGACTTTTTCTACTTTTGAGAGTGTTTTCACTCTGGGTGGAGAAATGACTTGTCTTTATTCTCGGATAGGGGAAGGATTGTCTACATCTCACCTCCCCCATACACCACTCATGTGGTATTGGCTGCTGCTGCTGCAACGTTATACATATCACTGCATGTTTGCCAATGTACTCAATTTTTGTTGCTTTTCCCTGAACCAGAATGTAGGAAATGAAGCATTTCAGAGTGGTAAGCATATACAGAAGCAATAGAGCATTACACTAGTGCAATATCAAAGAGTATCAAATCACTCCCATTTGCAGCTGTCTGTTTTTGTAATCGTGCTGCTGCACACCAATCTTTGGGCGAAATTATTGATGCCATTGGAGATTGCAGCACTGCTATAGCTCTTGATGGAACTTACTCTAAGGTGTAATGTTGACTCTTTTTCAAATTTGAGTTGACTCATCTAAGATTTCATGCAAGATCAAACCTTTATCTAGGGATCAGGTCGTGTAGAGTTTGTAATCTGAATTTTCAGTTGATGATTAGTGGGCGGTTTTTTTGGTTATATCTTGATAGGCGCTTTCGAGAAGGGCTACATTATGGGAGATTATTAGAGACTACAAACGTGCAGCTGAGGATCTTCAGAGACTCGTAAACATTCTTGAAGTACAGTCAGTAGAGAACTCTCAGAAGTCCGCCACATCAGGGAAAACAACTAATGGCAGTGTAAAAGATCTAAGAAAAGTTCGCCGACGTATTTCTTCTATCGAAGAAAAAGCAAAAGGAGAACGGTCTCTAGACCTTTACATCATTTTGTAAGTTAATAATTTTAATTTTAAATCATCTTCTGCTTACTTTATATCCAAGTTTTATTTCTTCTAGCAGTACAGTTTAATACTCGTTTAATGCTCGTTGTCGTTGCTCACTTCAGGGGAATAAAACCTTCAGATACTGCAGCAGAAGCAGAAGTTAAGAAGGCTTATCGCAAAGCAGCTCTCAGACATCATCCAGACAAGGTTTTTGCTTTTATTCTTAATTTATGATAACGATAACTACACGATGCTGACTTTAATTAGAATATAATGTTTGTGTGTCGTTTTCTAAATTGAGTGTGGTGATTTGTAGGCTGCTCAAGTTCTTGCAAGAGCTGAAAGTGGGAGTAATGGGCCACAATGGAAATCGATTCAAATCGATGCTGACAGTCTCTTCAAGATGATTGGAGAAGCATATTCTGTGCTTTCAGACTCTACGAAGGTCTGCATCTTTTTCTTTCACATCTTCTGTATTTTTAGTGAAACATTATCTTTTTTAACATCTAATCTTGTATTGCAGAGGTCCAAGTACGATCTTGATGAAGAAATGT